>NW_028326734.1:0-31988 GCF_027475165.1 Benincasa hispida
TCTTCCTATTGTTGCTTTATATTTTTACTATGTCATGACTTTTTTTTAGTTAAATCTCCCCCATCGTCATAACAACGAATAGAATGTCACAACATTTCTTCAACAGTTTCACTATCGTTTCCTCTAAATTTGGAGAATCATCAGAGAACAAATATCTATTTTTCACTAATTCTTGCTAGAAAATGTTTCAGGAAAAAAATTTATTTTATGGTTTTTTTTTGTTACATACTTTTCTACATACATACTTTTCTTCTAAATATTCTTAACACTCATTTGATTTGTAAATTCATTACGTATAAATATTGCATTTAATGTAGACAAAATAATATTTTTATACAATCAACAACCCTACAACATATTTTAACAGTCATCAGTCTTATAGTAGTCGGAGTGGTTGTCGAAGTTGATTATCAAAGATGATTTTTGCTGGAGTTTGTAGTTTGAGGTAGTTTTTGGAGCCTGAAGTTGGTCACATGAAGGTGTATTGGAGTTGATTGTCGAAGTTTGTCATTGGAAGTGGTTTTCGAATCCGGAGTTGGTTGGACAAAAGTGGTCATCAAAGTTGATCACCGAAGATGATTTTTGCTAGAAATTGTAGTCGAAGGTGATTGTCGGAGCCCGAAGTTAGTCGCATGAAGGTGGTATTAGAGTTGGTTGTCATAGTTTGTCATCTAAGGTGGTTGTCGAAGTCTCGAGTTGATCATCGGAGTTGCTCCCTCAAAGGTGATCATGAAAGTGATTTTCATCGGAGTATATAGTTAGAGGTGGTTGTTGGAGCCTACAAAAGTGGTTGTTGGAGTTGGTCATTAGAGTTTTTTGTTGGAGCCAATTGGTCATCGACGTTGGAGTTGGTTACTGAAGGTGGTTGTCAGAGGCCAGAATTAGTTGTCGGAGTTGATCGCGTGAAGGTTGTCGGAGCTTGGAGTTTTCATCGAAGGTGGTTGTCGGAGTCTAGATTTTGTCACCGGAATTGTTACCAGAGGTGGTTATCAGAACCTAGAGTTAGTTCTCAGAGTGTGACAGTGGTCGATGGATGGGCCATTGAAAACATGGGAAGAAGGGAAAGTTGGGGTCAGTTGGGGTTAGTTGGGGTGAGTTGGTAAAATATACCAATTCAACTCCACCAACATTTAAAGTTGGTAGGCCAAACAATGAGTTTGTATATTATACCAACTCAACTCAACTCATGTTGGTGAGTCAAACACCCCTTACATGTTTATGATCAAACCGGATCGAACTGAGTAAATGATGGTTTGATCGGTTAAGTTTAATTTTGTTTGTTCTAAGAAATTTTTTTTTATTTCCTTCTCAAATCGACTCCGCCATACCGACCGCTTTCAACCCGACCCAAAAAACGGTTTCGGTGTTTTAAACGGGTTTTTTATTCAATTTTTTTTCGATTTTATCTTGCACCCCTCATTTAGAGATAAATATGAAGTGAATGAATTAATTAGAATCGTGGAAAACTAATGTAAGTGAGAACAAAAATCCATAGTAAATGTGTTTTAGAGTTGATTTTGCAATGTTGAATTATAATTGAATATGCACTATATTTAAAACGAGAATCTTTATCTCCCTATTCCGTCCTTACTTTTTTTGTTTTTTTAGTAAATTCTCATTTTACCCTTTCTAGATAGGACACAACTCTTTGAGTATAGATGTGTGTTGAGTTTAACAAATGCAATTGATGCTGATGGAATGCAACTCTTCAAGATGGAGCATGATTCTTCAAATGTTTATACTCGTTGAGTCCGATAATACATTTGAAATTTAGTAGGCTTATAATTAGAACATAAATAATTTAGTTTATGAGTCTGTTTTTGTTTTGTTTATTACCATTATGGTACATTTATATATGTTATATCATTTATTTGCATCGTGTTACTATAGTGTGATTTACTGATTTTATTGCAGGAAAAACTTGAATAACATGTTAAGGACATTGTCAAGAACATTATTACGTGACGAGTAGTAGATTCTGTAGAATATTTTTTTTCCCTTATCTGTCAATGGAATTCTGCATATTTTGAGGCCTACTGCTTATTTCCTATAGAGATGAATTATTCTTTCCTTGGATATCTTTTCAAAATTAGTCATATTTATCTAATGGTCTTTCACATTTTTAGGGTTAGTCTCCTTACTAGAAAAATGTGTACATTGAGCGTTTTGAGCTTAGGGTTTGTTTAGGCCTTTAACTTCATATATTGTTATTAAAATCTTTGTATCTCTTATTGAGATTTGGTTTTCAGGAGCCATTGTAGAACTTAGAAGGAGTTTTCTTTTGATATTGTAATTTTTGGGGTTGATGCTTTAAATCTCATAGGGTCATACAATTTGTAAATGTATTGAATAAACTTATTGTCTATTTAATAAAATATATGATATTTTATTCCATATTTTTATTGCATTAACTAAAAACCAATAAACTAACATTTAAGGTTATCTTGTAACTTAAACATGTATGTAGAGACATACAGGTAGATCATGTTTAAGTGATAACCTAAATGGTCTGTAGTAGATGGATAAGGGTGGGTATCTTATCCTGGTGACACTGTGAGTATGACCTGCTTTGTAAGTATTACAATTGTTGCAAAGTGCTATAAATGATCTAATCCTAATCATTCATGTATAGACATGCAAGCGGAGATATTCATTACAAAGGAGTTTGTATAAGACCGGACTACAAAATGTTTAGTCTCATTATACAACACCGTTCATAATAAATATTGGGATTGATGTCCTAATTCTTCTGGAGTCTCATTGTTTGTAATTATACACATTGTTTATTAATAAAACAAATGTTATTTCATTCTGACATTTACTCAGATCCAATAAACAAAGCTCCATGGTTATTGTATGTAAACTTAAGCATGTATATGAGATATACAAGTGGATCATGCTTTAAGTGATAACCTAAATAGGTTTGTAGTATAAGGATTTAGGAGGGATTCCTGATCCTGTTGACATTACGGATACGACCCGCTTTGTAGATGTTTACAAATATTGTAAACTAATACATATGGTAGATCCTGACCATTCAAGTGGAGACGTGTGAGCGGAGGTATCCTATACAAAGAGTTTGTATAAGACCAGACCACGAGATGATTCCTCTCTGTATATAACACCGTTGATACTGGAGACTTACATCTCACCTAAACGACCATAGGTGACATGACCTCAATCCTGAGTGTTTTGAGAACTCCTGCCTTTGAGGGCAGTCCTTTGATTAGTATGGGTGAGAGTGGCCAGATTGCCAACTCAACATGCCTACCTTTTTGGGAACTTGTCTGATTTAGGAGCTAGGAACTCAGTTACACAAGATGGAATTCACTCTTTCCCCGAAGCAGGAGTAAGTAGAAAGATTTCTCCCTTAAGGGCTGATTCCGGGGCTTGAACATAGTGGCCGCAACTTCTCTTTGGAAGAGAGGGCTCAGTCATAGTAGGATTATGACTTATGTTCATTAGAGAGATTAGTGGTACTTAAGAAGTTAGATGTAACTACAAAGGCGTAACGGCTATTGGCCGAGTTATACTTACGAACGATATGTGAAGGATTGTCGCACTGTTGATTGGTTAAGATAGACACATAATATATCTATAATAAGGATAGTTCAGTTGTCGGTCTTTAATGGAGTGCATGGCAGTTAACCGATGGTGAATCCCGTGACTAAAGAGTTTAGTTAGTTATTCACGTACCGTTAGAGCTTCGAGCTACAGGTTCATAAGGTCCCCTTGGTAGCTCAATGGACTCAAGTTGAGAATCAATTCTTGGTGTTGATTTGAAATATTCAAATTAACAAGAGGTATTTTGATTATGTATTATATGATTGGTATGGTGTATGAGATACATCTAGTGGATGGTTAATATAAATGAGATTTACATTAAGTTCCATGGAATAGAAAAAGAACTATGGTTTATATATTTCATGAGATGAAATATTAAAACTATAGGCTATAGATATAGTATGATAAGTTGGTTATTATTTATATTTATAATAATATTAATTATTGGATAATTATCTCTTTTTCTCTAATAACCAATTGAGTGGGAGGTTATTGGTAGTTTTATGGTAACCGTGTGATAAAAAAGGAAAAATATTTTCCTAATTTTAGTAATGATATTGATTTGAGATTTCCAATCTCGGAAAGTTCTCACGAAAAAAGTTGTCAAGTAAATCAAATTTACTAAATGATAGCTTGGAGAGACTAGACGATCATGGAGTGTTCCTACATGATAGACACTCAATTAGCCGATGAGCTAGACGATCGCATAGTTTTTTTATAAACGATTGGGCATCGACCTATGCAACAGGCTTTATCTTCTCCCACTTGCTCAATCGTTTACACGATTGCTCTTCCTCCGGTCTCATCCTCTAACCAAGTCCACAAAGAGCCCACACTCTGGATTCTCACATCGAGAATACCAAGGTAACCTTTTTTGTGGTGTCATACTCAACTTGCATAGTCGTGGTTCTGTGGAGGTCGTTCGTTGTGTTCGGAATGTTCGTAATCTTGGAGATCTTTGCTGTGATCGTGTTGTGTAGCGGTCGAACTGCTCGAGCGTTCGTGGTTGCTATCTTGTTGTGATCGAGTGTTCGTGATCGAGGGATCTTGAAGATGAGTCTTCAAATGTATGGTTAATTCCTTCCCTTGATCGTGCAATAAAACATGTTGTAATTTCTATTTTGTGCATAGCCTATTGTTTCCATTTGTGTCTGTAATTGTATATGTTCATATAAGATTGAATTTTGGAAAGATCCTTCCACTGCTCATGAAAATCCTCATGCACAATTTCCTTCAATTGGTATCAGAGACAGGTTGTTTTGATATTCCAAATCTCACCTCTTTTACAGTCATGATGGATTTTCTACATTTGTGTTTAATTGTTAAGTGCATTTGTGGATGGCGTTGATGGATGTTTAGGGGTCTAATAGCCTCTGTTTAAAGCTTTCTTTCAATTATAAAGTGTTAATTTTTAAGGGCCTCTGTGTTTTTGGGCATAATTAACATGCTATCAAGCTTGTAATTCAAAGGGTTTGAGTTAGTTGAGTTGTTCGTGATGAAGTTTCGACGCATGGAGATGTGGTTCTCAGTGAAGAAGAAGACCAAGAGTTGGTCGTGTCGTGTAGACTAAGGTAAACGATCGTTGGGATTTATCTACATGATCATGTAGATTTTTCTATGCGACCGTGTAGAGTTTACTAAACGATCGTTTAGCTAATACTAAACGATGGGGTAAATCATTTACTCTATCGCATAGCGTTGGTTTTCCGATCGCATAGACGCTGGAGGTAGACGATCGTAGTGGGAGCATTTGATGCTCATCGTTTAGAAGAATGCGTGCGCTAGACAATCGTGTAGTTAGCATGCTCATCACATAGTTACTACCTATATGATCACGCGGTATACAATACGAAGGTGCTCGCTCAACAATCGTTTAGACGATGGTGCTTCCCTGCATCGTATTTGTTTAGACGATCGTATAAGGCTTACGTTGTGCGGAGTGCGCTAGATGATCGCGTACCTCATGCTTCATCGCATAGTAAAAGATAAACGACCATTGCTAAACGATCGTTTAACTTTGGGAGTGTTGGTAAACGATAGAGCAAAGCATTTGTTCTTTCGTGTAGACGATCGCGAGATGTTTGGTGCACAATCAGTGGAGACGCGTTGCTTCGCCTTGACGGTTCAAGACCCGATTCGCCTGTTTGAACCAGTGACTCCTTATTTTTGTAATAGTTAGCTTTAGTTTTGAGGATTTGCGGCAATTTTACCCGGTTCATCGACATTTTTTTATTATACATGTGATGTATGGTGTTTATATTGCAAAGTATTTGACATATAGTTTGAAACCCACCTTAGGTTGTGCAATCATTCATGTATCATGTATTATAAGTGTTATAATCTAGCATGAAGAAATTACATGTGCACATGCATCATGAAATATAAGAGTTATATTTTTGCGTGCAGTGAGCATTATCATGCATCATCTTTATACTATAAGTGTTATAGTATAAGGGTGAATGGAAGCATGTTTTGCTTGTTTCGTTGCTTGTCTGTATAAGAGTTATATAAAAAGATAGCAATGAATAAACAATGCATTGAGCATGACACTTAGGCTATTTATAATCGTTATGAATGCCTTGTATGTGTTTAACTTTGCATTGTGGTTTTGGTTGTTTCCGTTTATAAGCATTATAAAGGAAATTAAAACTAAAATCGATAAGAAAGAGTTGCATCCGGACTTAGGGTGAACTCATATTTTTAAAAGAGTTTTTAAAATTAGATTGTGATAGACCTGAGTTCACTGGTTCTAATGAGATTAGAAACCTAGATTAATCTTTTAAAATTGTTTTAATAGGATTAAATTGATTGACATAGAAGACTAAATTTGTTTTAAATCTATCTATAAGGGACCTTTTGTCTAAGGCGGGTTCTGTCTAAGCTGGGGTTCTTAAGCTGACAGAAATAGAACACCCCTCTCTGAGAACCTACCTGAAAGGGTAAATTAGATAGATTGTTTACAAGCATGCGACAATTGGTCAAAGACTCCGTTAAAGAGTTCAATGGATGATGATCAAAAGTTGTTTAACTATCCAAGGTAAAAGTTACTCTTGGGAGAACCTAAAAGTCACTTAGTTAAAATTTTAGCCGTGTTTTTTCTAAGTAAACTAAACCTTAGGTTATAAAATACTCAGTCGGAGGAAGAGATGTATTTTATTTCAATGATTCCACTCACATTTCTCCCTGAATGTTCACACTGTGAGATTCATGCTTGGCCTCGTGGTGTCCTGAGAGTAAACCCCTTTGGATGGTGTTTGCATGAGTCAATATCAAGATGGACGGAGAGAGTGTTTATAGTAAGTGGGTGAAATATGTGTGTCAACACGTCCTACGGTCTCTGTCATTGGTTCACACCGTGAGATCATTCTGTACTCCCTCGTGACGCCTTAGAAGCATCTCCCTTCAGATGGGTTTTGTGTAGTTGGTCAAGATCAAGGTGAACTCCAGAAATGGATATGGTCGCTTTAGGTTTTTCCCCAATCGGATTTTTTCCCTTCGGATTGGCTGCTTGGGGAAGATCTCTAGGGCCTAAAATGGCGAGTCACACTTACGGGAGATTGTTAAGTCAGTTAATGATCTCTTGACCAAATCAATGATGGCTAGTCGTTATAGGAACAAGAGTTGTTCTGGTATTAATGACTACTTGAGTACTTCTCAATTCAGAGAAGGGATAATTGACCTCCCTTCGGCGACTTTTGTTCTAAACCTTTAAAGCGTCATTGCAAAACTAGATGTCACACGAGGTTCATGTTAGTTTTGCTAAAACCTTATTGGATGTTGTTTGTTTTTCAACGAGTATTTTCTTAAAACATAACATAGGTCAATGTGTTTTTTTTTTCAACAACTTGTTAGTATTTCCGTTTAGTGCTTTTAATATGACCGATTACATACAGTGGAAAGAGTGTGTAAAACGTATTTCATGGTAAACGACCTTGAAATTGTCATGGTTGAGGAATGTCCTCAAGTCCCAACCCTTAATGCACCACAAAGTGTTCTTAATACATATGAGGTGTGGATGAAGGCTAATTCATTGGCCAGACTTCACATTTTGGCTAGCATACCTGATGTTTTGGCCAAAAGAGTTGAGAACATGGTCATTGCACGCAAGATCATGGACTCATTGCAAGATTTGTTTGAATGTCAGTTCTTACTTTTCGAGCATAAAGGGATGGATGACAAAATGAGTAGTATCAATTTTTCTGACACTAATTCCACTACTCTCCAAAAGAGGAGGATCTCCCAAGACAGTAAATCTAATTCATTGGCCTTGGAGATGTGTTTGGTAGAGAATGATGATTCTGCTTGGATCCTTGATTCGGGTGCTACCAACCATGTCAGTTCCTCTTACCAAGGTTTAGTTCTTGACCACGTTGCTACAAGGAGAGATGACTCTTAGAGTCGGCACTGGTGAGGTTGTTTCAACTGTTGCTGTAGGCAGGCTGAAGTTATTTGTTGACAAGAAACGTTATATATTAATGGATAATGTTTTTGTAGTTCCTTATATTAAGAGGAACTTAATATCAGTTTCTTGTCTCATTGAACAAGGGAATATCGTCTCCTTTTCTGAAATTAAAGTGTTTATTTTCAAGAATGGAATAGAGATTGATTTTGGTTCAATGGAAAGTAACTTATATGTACTAAGGCCGTTAGTCATAAAAACCTTGTTTAACACTGAAATGTACAGTACAGTAATAACAGCTAAAAGACCAAATGTTTCTCCTAAGGAAAACGCCCATCTTTGGTATCTAAGATTAGGTCACATCAACCTCAATAGGATTGAGCAGTTGGTGAAGAGTGGGATTTTAAAGATTTTAGAAGAAAACTCCTTGTCGGTATGTGAATCATGCCTCGAAGGCAAGATGACCAAACGACCTTTTACTGGAAAAGGTTACAAAGCCAAGGAAGCCTTTAAGCTTGTACATTCTAACCTTTGTGGTCTGATCAGTGTTAGAGCTCGAGGTGGGTATGAATATTTCATCTCTTTCATAAATGATTATTCAAGGTACGGTTATCTCTACCTAATGCAACGTAACTCTGAAGCCCTTGACAAAGTATAAGGCTGAAGTTGAAAACTTATTAGGTAAGAAGATAAAAACACTACGATCTGATCATGGTGGAGAGTATATGGACCTCCAATTCCAAAACTATATGATAAAACATGGGATTACGTCCCAACTCTCCGCCCCAGGTACACATCAGCAGAATGGTGTATCAGAAAGAAGAAACAGAACCTTGTTGGACATGGTAAATCTATGATGAGTTATGCTCATCTTCCAGACTCGTTTTGGGGTTTTTCAGTGGAGACTACATGCTATATCCTGAATAACATCCCCTCGAAAAGTGTTTCTGAAACAACTTTTGAGTTGTGGAGAGTCGTAAAGGTAATTTACGCCACTTCAGGATTTGAGGCATTCTGGGACATGTGCTTGTGACTAACCCGAAAAAGTTGGAACCATGTTCGAAGGTTTGTCTCTTTGTAGGCTACCCAAGGAAACGAAAGGTGGATATTTCTATGATCCGAGTGAGAACAAAGTGTTTGTTTCTACAAATGCTATCTTCTTGGAAGAAGACCACATGAGGGATCATAAGCCACGAAGTAAACTTGTTTTACGTGAGATTTCTAGTGAGACTGAGATTACTGAGTGTTCAACAAGAGTTGTTAAACAGGCCGACAGATCAATAAGAGTTATTGAGGTCGGTACATCTAGTTAACTAGCTCAAAAGTTGAGACTACCTCAACGTAGTGGGAGGGTTATGAACCCACCGGATCACTACATGGGTTTTTTTGAAGCCCAGAATGTCATTTCTAATGATGGGGTCGAGGATTTATTCATTTTTAAGACAACAATGGAAGATGTTGACAAGACTGAATGGATTAAAGCCATGAACTAGGAGATGGAGTCTATGTACTTCAATAACGTATGGGAGCTTGTAGATTTGCCTGATGGGATAAGATCTATTGGGTGCAAGTGGATTTATAAGCAAAAAAGAGGTTAGATGGAAAGGTGCAAACCTTTAAGGCTCGACTCGTGGCAAATTGTTATACCCAGGTCGAGGGTGTTGACTATGAGGAAACTTTCTCACCTGTTGTCATGCTCAAGTTTATCAGGATACTTCTGTCCATAGCCACATTTTATGATTATGAGATATGGAAAATGGACGTCAAGACTTCCTTTCTTAATGATAATCTTGATGAGACCATCTATATGACTCAACCAAAAGGGTTCGTCGTTCCACATCAAGAGTAAAGAGTTTACAAGCTTAATAAGTCCATTTATGGGCTAAAACAAGCATCTCGATCATGGAACATTAGATTTGACACTGCGGTCAAGTCATTTGGCTTTAATCATAACGTTGATGAGCCTTTTGTTTACAAGAAGATCATCAACAACTCAGTAGTTTTCCTAGTACTGTATGTGGATGATATCCTACTCATTGGGAATGATGTATGGTATCTGACTGACATTAAAAAATGACTAGTTGCCCAGTTCTAAATGAAGGATTTGGGTGAGGCACAGTATGTTCTAGGGATCCAGATCATTCGAGATCGTAAGAACAAGAGGTTAACCTTGTCTCAGGCATAGTATATCGATCAAATGTTGATTAGGTACAGAATACAGGATTCCAAGAAGGCTTTGTTCCACTTCAGGCATGGAATTTTTTTGTCTAAGGATTAATGTCTTAAGACACCTCAAAAAGTTGAGAAGATGAGACGGATTCCCTATGCTTCAGCTGTAGGACGCTTAATGTATGCAATGTTGTGTACCAGACCCGACATTTGCTACGCAGTAGGGGTTGTCAGTCAGTATCAGTCCAATCTAGGATTTGATCACTAGACGACGGTCAAGACGATCCTCATGTATCGTTGGAGAATGAGGGACTACATGCTCGTGTATGGAGATAAGAATCTGATCCTTACAGGATACACAGACTCTGACTTTTAGGCCGATAAAGATTATCGCAAATCATCATCGGGGTCAGTATTCACTCTGAATTGAGGGGTTGTAGTATGGCGAAGCATTAAGCAAGGATGCATCACGGACTCCACTATGGAAGCCAAATACATAGCCGCTTGTGAAGCAGCTAAGAAGGCTGTTTGGTTAAGGAAATTCCTTTCAGATTTGGAAGTTGTTCCAAATATGGATTTGCCTATCACTCTGTATTGTGATAACAGCGGGCCTGTGGCAAATTCGAAGGAGTCTTAGAGTCATCGTCGGGGTAAGCACATAGAACGAAAATATCACCTGATCAGGGAGATTGTGCATCGCGGTGATGTGATAGTCACGAAGATCACATCGGAGCACAAAGTTGCTAATCCCTTTACAAAGGCTCTCATGGCTAAAGTGTTCGAAGGTCACTTGGAGAGTCTGGGTTTACGAGACATGCGACATCTTGTCTAGGGCAAGTTGGAAATGATACTAGGGTATGCTCTAGTTTATTATATATTGTACATGTAATTTTTCTTGTATTATAAATTAGTCTCCTGAGGCATTAGGACAATTGGGAGATTGTTGGGATTGATGTCCTAATTCTCCCGGAATCTCGTTGTTTGTAATTTACACATTGTTTATGAATAAAATAAGTATTATTTCATTCTGGCATTTACTCATATCCCATAAACAAAACTCCATGGTTATTGTATGTAAACTTAAGCATGTATATGAGATATACAAGTGGATCATGCCTTAAGTGATAACCTAAATAGATATGTAGTAAAGGATTAAGGAGGGATTCCTGATCCTGGTGACACTACAGATACGACTAGCTTTGTAGAGGTTTGTAAGTGTTGTAAACTAATACAGATAGTAGATCCTGACCATTCATGTGGAGACGTGCAAGCAAGGGTGTCCTATACAAAAAGTTTGTATAAGACCAGACCATGAGATGATTCGTCTCTATATATAACACCGTTGATACTGGAGACTTACATCTCACCTAAACGACCATAGATGACATGACCTCAATCTTGAGTGTTTTGGGAACTTCTACTTTTGAGGGTAGTCCTTTGATTTGTATGGGTGAGAGTGGCCAGATTGCAACCTCAACATGCCTACCTTTTTGGGGACCTATCTGATTTGGGAGCTGGAAACTCAATTACACAAGATGGAATTACTCCTTCCTTGAAGTAGGAGTAAGTAGATAGATTGCTCCCTTAAGGGCTGATTTCGGGGCTTAAACGTAGTGGCCACAACTTCTATTTGGAAGAAAGAACTCAGTCATAATAGGACTATGACTTATGTTCATTAGAGAAATCAGTGGTACTTAAGGAGTTAGATGTAACTACAGGGGCATAACGGTTATTAGCCGAGCTATACTTACCAGCGATCTGTGAAGGGTTGTCACACTATTGATCTGTTAAGATGGGCACATAATATATCTGTAGTAAAGAGAGTTCAATTTTCAGTCTTTAGTAGAGTGTCTAACAGTTAACGGATGGTGGATCCCGTGACTAAAGAGTTTAGTCAGTTATTCACGTACCGTTGGAGCTTCGAGCTATAGGTCCACAAGGTCCTCTTAGTAGCTCAATGGATTCAAGTTGAGAATCAGTTCTTGGTGTTGATTTGAAATATTCAAATTAACAAGAGTTATTTCGATTATATATGATATGATCAGTATGGTGTATTAGATACATCTAGTGGAGGGTTAATATCACACCTCGTCCTAAACTACCCTCTGAACCTAGGAAAGGACATGACTGCAGCAGTTATCAACCATTTTGCTGACACTTACTACCTAATAATTCTTGCGAAAATAACTCTGATACCAATGTAAAAACTCATATACAGTGGATACCTCAATGGCCAAACTTTATTAATTAAAAAAAACAACATATTTAGAGTAATTACTTTACTAGTTTCACAAGTCCTGATACCAAAAATCTTAGTCCCTATATGAACAACTGTAACATGTGTACAATATTTACAGTAACCAGCTAACAGACGGGTTACAATGTCTTTGTCCTTTAGTGGTAGAGCAGATGCAGAGCTATCTCTTAAGGATTTGACCGCTACCTGGGGGAAAGGAAAATATTTGAAAATGGGGTGAGCCTGTTAGCCTAGTGAATGACTTAAGAAAGATAACTGATTCTCATACAATAGTCTCAATAAAGAGATTAAAGTGAAATATAAACTTCTACAGTAACCTTCTACTCTTGTATAAACATTTTCCAAGCATAAAACATATAAAGTTTTTTTTACCAGAAAACATTAACACTGTTTCTTAGTTGAGAATAACCCTGCTGCAGTTAAATCCCAACATCAACTGCTAGTCAAGAGAGAACCCTTTTGCTCAATCTCTGACTTCTAGTCAAGAGAGAACCCTTTTGCTCAATCTCTGACTTTAACTACCTACGTGCACGTGGCCATACTAAGTACCTCCACATCCCAGTACTTCTGCTCAGATACCTTCTCTAAACTTTTCCTTCAGTATCGAGCTGCTCGGATACCTTCTCAATTGTCCTTCGGTATCACGTTTCAAGTAGAACTAGTCATAAATGGCTTTCTCTTTAAAGCATGTAAAGCATAACGTATAGAAAACATGTCTTTAAAGATAATAACGCATGTTGGGTGTATTTAAGCACACATAAATAGCTTTTCAAAAAACTTCTCATACATGCATGCGTTTAAAACATAACTCATGGTTTTGCTTGGAAATTACATTGTAAAACTAGCTGGCATGAGAATAATCTTTCTTTAAAACATAGTTACTTTAAAACATTTATTCAAATATTTTAGTCACTCACCTTGTTGTCTAGGAACTTTTCACTCTAGAAGTTCTTTGTTTACCTCGAGCTCCCTTTTGAACCTCTAAAATCCAGATTCAATTTACAGCTCAGATTGCTCATAGTTCTAGGCATAGTTATAGGCCTTATTTTGAGATAATTCCTTCTACAAACATGCTCTAAAATGTCTCAGGAAGTTTACCTTAAAATCTAAGCTTAGAAATCCTTGTGGTTTGGCCGGAATCTTTAAATCTTCAAGACTGGCCCAAGCTTACTTGACAGCTTGATCCTTCTGCCTTTTTCTTAGTTTCCAGTTTGATCCATTGGAGTTTCTTCTCCGGTAGGCATACCCTGAAAACTAAACTCGCGAAGCTTTCAGGTGGCTTTAAAATCAGTCTAAACGCATAAGTATACTGGGAAACTTCTCATTCCAAGTTGATGTTGTTTCCAGACTTCACTGCCTAACTGCGTCTCCTCTTGAAGTTTTATGATCAACGCATAGATTTGCTATCAATGCAAAGTTTAATAAACTTTCCCACTCTTCTTAATGTCTTTTGAATTATGGTCTGAAAATAAGACCTTGGCCCTATTTATAGGTGTCCAAAAACTTTCCAAGGCCGACACCTCCTACTTAGCAACATGTCCAAGTGTCTTTTCCCTACACTATCAACGTAACCTTCAATCACCGTAATCTATGGTGTCTTCTTCATCCTTAGCCAGCAAAAAATGCTTAATTTTGCATGTCCACTTGTCCAACCACCTCATTTGCTTAAGGCTTAAGATTTCTTCCCAACAAACCACATGTCCGGATGACGACCTTGCATGCGTCTATCCAACCTTATATGCATTAACTATAAATGCGCCCATCCAATTTCCACAATCTACTTATGTCCGGACACCATCAACCAGCGCATGCGTCCATTGAATCTTTCCTTGTACTTCTAATTGATGCAACTTGGTCACTTATGCTAGATGCTCGCAAGCTCATCTTTGGTCACATATCCTTTCCTTTCGCATGGCTTACCTTTGCTCTATGTGCTCAACTAGGATAATGATCAACACTCTTTCAATGCATACTACTAGCTTGTCCTATGCGCCCATAAGCCCTCGGATGTCCAACGCATAGCACATGTTCAACGCATAGTGTTGTCGTATACCGTCATGTAGCACTACCGCATCCATCGTTGCATACTACCGCATAGCACTGCTGCGTCTATCATGTCCATCACATTCATCGATGCATACCATCGCATAGCACTGCCGTGTCCATCATATAGCACTGCCGTGTCCATCGCCGCATGCCATCCATCACCACATGCTTTGCACCGCATCACCGCACGCCCTCACATCATCGTTTGCCTTTGCACTGCATCAGTGCATACAACCAACGCACTTCCTTCGACTGCATACACACATGGACATCCATTGGCCGTATACCAACTTGAGGCTGCCGCATGCGTTGTTCTAACCTCTCAATACATTTGGCTGCACATGCGTTGTTCTTAGCCATACTTTGGCTTCCTTCAATGCCCCAAATAACCTCTAAATAATCAAGGCCAACACATGGACAACATTTAGACAATTTTCTTGTTTCCAACGCATAGGTTATACTTAACCAATTTTCCAAGCTTTTCCCAAGAGTCAAGTTTTCAAATTCACACTTTTCTTCTAATTTTGCACCCTTTTCTCTACAACTACACATTAATTTCCACATTAACCTACTCATCATACTGGTCTTAGTAGGGAACATACTCAAATAGGGAAATTAGGGTTCAGGGTTCACATTTACCTCCCTCTTATGAAAATTTCGTCCTCGAAATTTCGCTATAAGTCCGTCAAGTAAACAACTGCGGATACTTGTTTCTTATTTGCTCTTCAGCTTCCCGTGTTGCTTCTTCAGTGCAATGGTTTTGCCATTATATCTTTACTAATGGGATTGTCTTATTCCTTAAGACTTTTTCTTTTCTATCAAGAATCTCCACTAGTTCTTCGTCATAAGACAAATTCTCTTTCAACTGTACTAGTTGCTCAGGTAACACGTGGGTAGGATCTGGCACATACTTTCTCAGCATTGCCACATGAAACACATCATGGGTTCGAGATAACTCTGGAGGTAAATCCAACCTATATGCCATTGGGCCAACTTTTTCTATTATCTCGTAAGGTCCAATATACCTCAGACTTAACTTCCCTTTCCTACCAAACCTGAGTATTCCTTTCCACAAGGATAACTTAAGAAATACTTTATCACCAACTTCAAATTCCAATTCTCTTCTCCACTTATTGGCATAACTCTTTTTCTTGTCTCGAGCTGTCTTAAGATTATCTCTTATAATTATAACACTATCTGATGTCTACTGAACAAGTTCTGGACCTAGTAATTTCCTTTCACCAACCTCATTCCAACATATCGGAGTTCTACATGGTCTTCCGTATAGTGCCTCATACGGTGTCATTCCGATACTCGAATGGTAACTGTTGTTATACGCAAATTCGATTAATGATAGCAGTGTATCCTAACTGCCCTTGAACTGCAATACACATGCTCTCAGCATGTCCTCTATTGTCTAAATTGTTCGCTCAAACTGACCATCTATCTGTAGATGAAAAGTTGTACTGAAATACAACTTTTCATCTACAGATAGATGGTCAGTTTGAGCGAACAATTTAGACAATAGAGGACATGCTGAGAGCATGTGTATTGCAGTTCAAGGGCAGTTAGGATACACTGCTATCATTAATCGAATTTGCGTATAACAACAGTTACCATTCGAGTATCGGAATGACACCGTATGAGGCACTATACGGAAGACCATGTAGAACTCCGATATGTTGGAATGAGGTTGGTGAAAGGAAATTACTAGGTCCAGAACTTGTTCAGTAGACATCAGATAGTGTTATAATTATAAGAGATAATCTTAAGACAGCTCGAGACAAGAAAAAGAGTTATGCCAATAAGTGGAGAAGAGAATTGGAATTTGAAGTTGGTGATAAAGTATTTCTTAAGTTATCCTTGTGGAAAGGAATACTCAGGTTTGGTAGGAAAGGGAAGTTAAGTCTGAGGTATATTGGACCTTACGAGATAATAGAAAAAGTTGGCCCAATGGCATATAGGTTGGATTTACCTCCAGAGTTATCTCGAACCCATGATGTGTTTCATGTGGCAATGCTGAGAAAGTATGTGCCAGATCCTACCCACGTGTTACCTGAGCAACTAGTACAGTTGAAAGAGAATTTGTCTTATGACGAAGAACTAGTGGAGATTCTTGATAGAAAAGAAAAAGTCTTAAGGAATAAGACAATCCCATTAGTAAAGATATAATGGCAAAACCATTGCACTGAAGAAGCAACACGGGAAGCTGAAGAGCAAATAAGAAACAAGTATCCGCAGTTGTTTACTTGACGGACTTATAGCGAAATTTCGAGGACGAAATTTTCATAAGAGGGAGGTAAATGTGAACCCTGAACCCTAATTTCCCTATTTGAGTATGTTCCCTACTAAGACCAGTATGATGAGTAGGTTAATGTGGAAATTAATGTGTAGTTGTAGAGAAAAGGGTGCAAAATTAGAAGAAAAGTGTGAATTTGAAAACTTGACTCTTGGGAAAAGCTTGGAAAATTGGTTAAGTATAACCTATGCGTTGGAAACAAGAAAATTGTCTAAATGTTGTCCATGTGTTGGCCTTGATTATTTAGAGGTTATTTGGGGCATTGAAGGAAGCCAAAGTATGGCTAAGAACAACGCATGTGCAGCCAAATGTATTGAGAGGTTAGAACAACGCATGCGGCAGCCTCAAGTTGGTATACGGCCAATGGATGTCCATGTGTGTATGCAGTCGAAGGAAGTGCGTTGGTTGTATGCACTGATGCAGTGCAAAGGCAAACGATGATGTGAGGGCGTGCGGTGATGCGGTGCAAAGCATGTGGTGATGGATGGCATGCGGCGATGGACACGGCAGTGCTATATGATGGACACGGCAGTGCTATGCGATGGTATGCATCGATGAATGTGATGGACATGATAGACGCAGCAGTGCTATGCGGTAGTATGCAACGATGGATGCGGTAGTGCTACATGACGGTATACGACAACACTATGCGTTGAACATGTGCTATGCGTTGGACATCCGAGGGCTTATGGGCGCATAGGACAAGCTAGTAGTATGCATTGAAAGAGTGTTGATCATTATCCTAGTTGAGCACATAGAGCAAAGGTAAGCCATGCGAAAGGAAAGGATATGTGACCAAAGATGAGCTTGCGAGCATCTAGCATAAGTGACCAAGTTGCATCAATTAGAAGTACAAGGAAAGATTCAATGGACGCATGCGCTGGTTGATGGTGTCCGGACATAAGTAGATTGTGGAAATTGGATGGGCGCATTTATAGTTAATGCATATAAGGTTGGATAGACGCATGCAAGGTCGTCATCCGGACATGTGGTTTGTTGGGAAGAAATCTTAAGCCTTAAGCAAATGAGGTGGTTGGACAAGTGGACATGCAAAATTAAGCATTTTTTGCTGGCTAAGGATGAAGAAGACACCATAGATTACGGTGATTGAAGGTTACGTTGATAGTGTAGGGAAAAGACACTTGGACATGTTGCTAAGTAGGAGGTGTCGGCCTTGGAAAGTTTTTGGACACCTATAAATAGGGCCAAGGTCTTATTTTCAGACCATAATTCAAAAGACATTAAGAAGAGTGGGAAAGTTTATTAAACTTTGCATTGATAGCAAATCTATGCGTTGATCATAAAACTTCAAGAGGAGACGCAGTTAGGCAGTGAAGTCTGGAAACAACATCAACTTGGAATGAGAAGTTTCCCAGTATACTTATGCGTTTAGACTGATTTTAAAGCCACCTGAAAGCTTCGCGAGTTTAGTTTTCAGGGTATGCCTACCGGAGAAGAAACTCCAATGGATCAAACTGGAAACTAAGAAAAAGGCAGAAGGATCAAGCTGTCAAGTAAGCTTGGGCCAGTCTTGAAGATTTAAAGATTCCGGCCAAACCACAAGGATTTCTAAGCTTAGATTTTAAGGTAAACTTCCTGAGACATTTTAGAGCATGTTTGTAGAAGGAATTATCTCAAAATAAGGCCTATAACTATGCCTAGAACTATGAGCAATCTGAGCTGTAAATTGAATCTGGATTTTAGAGGTTCAAAAGGGAGCTCGAGGTAAACAAAGAACTTCTAGAGTGAAAAGTTCCTAGACAACAAGGTGAGTGACTAAAATATTTGAATAAATGTTTTAAAGTAACTATGTTTTAAAGAAAGATTATTCTCATGCCAGCTAGTTTTACAATGTAATTTCCAAGCAAAACCATGAGTTATGTTTTAAACGCATGCATGTATGAGAAGTTTTTTGAAAAGCTATTTATGTGTGCTTAAATACACCCAACATGCGTTATTATCTTTAAAGACATGTTTTCTATACGTTATGCTTTACATGCTTTAAAGAGAAAGCCATTTATGACTAGTTCTACTTGAAACGTGATACCGAAGGACAATTGAGAAGGTATCCGAGCAGCTCGATACTGAAGGAAAAGTTTAGAGAAGGTATCTGAGCAGAAGTACTGGGATGTGGAGGTACTTAGTATGGCCACGTGCACGTAGGTAGTTAAAGTCAGAGATTGAGCAAAAGGGTTCTCTCTTGACTAGAAGTCAGAGATTGAGCAAAAGGGTTCTCTCTTGACTAGCAGTTGATGTTGGGATTTAACTGCAGCAGGGTTATTCTCAACTAAGAAACAGTGTTAATGTTTTCTGGTAAAAAAAACTTTATATGTTTTATGCTTGGAAAATGTTTATACAAGAGTAGAAGGTTACTGTAGAAGTTTATATTTCACTTTAATCTCTTTATTGAGACTATTGTATGAGAATCAGTTATCTTTCTTAAGTCATTCACTAGGCTAACAGGCTCACCCCATTTTCAAATATTTTCCTTTCCCCCAGGTAGCGGTCAAATCCTTAAGAGATAGCTCTGCATCTGCTCTACCACTAAAGGACAAAGACATTGTAACCCGTCTGTTAGCTGGTTACTGTAAATATTGTACACATGTTACAGTTGTTCATATAGGGACTAAGATTTTTGGTATCAGGACTTGTGAAACTAGTAAAGTAATTACTCTAAATATGTTGTTTTTTTTAATTAATAAAGTTTGGCCATTGAGGTATCCACTGTATATGAGTTTTTACATTGGTATCAGAGTTATTTTCGCAAGAATTATTAGGTAGTAAGTGTCAGCAAAATGGTTGATAACTGCTGCAGTCATGTCCTTTCCTAGGTTCAGAGGGTAGTTTAGGACGAGGTGTGATATTAACCCTCCACTAGATGTATCTAATACACCATACTGATCATATCATATATAATCGAAATAACTCTTGTTAATTTGAATATTTCAAATCAACACCAAGAACTGATTCTCAACTTGAATCCATTGAGCTACTAAGAGGACCTTGTGGACCTATAGCTCGAAGCTCCAACGGTACGTGAATAACTGACTAAACTCTTTAGTCACGGGATCCACCATCCGTTAACTGTTAGACACTCTACTAAAGACTGAAAATTGAACTCTCTTTACTACAGATATATTATGTGCCCATCTTAACAGATCAATAGTGTGACAACCCTTCACAGATCGCTGGTAAGTATAGCTCGGCTAATAACCGTTATGCCCCTGTAGTTACATCTAACTCCTTAAGTACCACTGATTTCTCTAATGAACATAAGTCATAGTCCTATTATGACTGAGTTCTTTCTTCCAAATAGAAGTTGTGGCCACTACGTTTAAGCCCCGAAATCAGCCCTTAAGGGAGCAATCTATCTACTTACTCCTACTTCAAGGAAGGAGTAATTCCATCTTGTGTAATTGAGTTTCCAGCTCCCAAATCAGATAGGTCCCCAAAAAGGTAGGCATGTTGAGGTTGCAATCTGGCCACTCTCACCCATACAAATCAAAGGACTACCCTCAAAAGTAGAAGTTCCCAAAACACTCAAGATTGAGGTCATGTCATCTATGGTCGTTTAGGTGAGATGTAAGTCTCCAGTATCAACGGTGTTATATATAGAGACGAATCATCTCATGGTCTGGTCTTATACAAACTTTTTGTATAGGACACCCTTGCTTGCACGTCTCCACATGAATGGTCAGGATCTACTATCTGTATTAGTTTACAACACTTACAAACCTCTACAAAGCTAGTCGTATCTGTAGTGTCACCAGGATCAGGAATCCCTCCTTAATCCTTTACTACATATCTATTTAGGTTATCACTTAAGGCATGATCCACTTGTATATCTCATATACATGCTTAAGTTTACATACAATAACCATGGAGTTTTGTTTATGGGATATGAGTAAATGCCAGAATGAAATAATACTTATTTTATTCATAAACAATGTGTAAATTACAAACAACGAGATTCCGGGAGAATTAGGACATCAATCCCAACAATCTCCCAATTGTCCTAATGCCTCAGGAGACTAATTTATAATACAAGAAAAATTACATGTACAATATATAATAAACTAGAGCATACCCTAGTATCATTTCCAACTTGCCCTAGACAAGATGTCGCATGTCTCGTAAACCCAGACTCTCCAAGTGACCTTCGAACACTTTAGCCATGAGAGCCTTTGTAAAGGGATTAGCAACTTTGTGCTCCGATGTGATCTTCGTGACTATCACATCACCGCGATGCACAATCTCCCTGATCAGGTGATATTTTCGTTCTATGTGCTTACCCCGACGATGACTCTAAGACTCCTTCGAATTTGCCACAGGCCCGCTGTTATCACAATACAGAGTGATAGGCAAATCCATATTTGGAACAACTTCCAAATCTGAAAGGAATTTCCTTAACCAAACAGCCTTCTTAGCTGCTTCACAAGCGGCTATGTATTTGGCTTCCATAGTGGAGTCCGTGATGCATCCTTGCTTAATGCTTCGCCATACTACAACCCCTCAATTCAGAGTGAATACTGACCCCGATGATGATTTGCGATAATCTTTATCGGCCTAAAAGTCAGAGTCTGTGTATCCTGTAAGGATCAGATTCTTATCTCCATACACGAGCATGTAGTCCCTCATTCTCCAACGATACATGAGGATCGTCTTGACCGTCGTCTAGTGATCAAATCCTAGATTGGACTGATACTGACTGACAACCCCTACTGCGTAGCAAATGTCGGGTCTGGTACACAACATTGCATACATTAAGCGTCCTACAGCTGAAGCATAGGGAATCCGTCTCATCTTCTCAACTTTTTGAGGTGTCTTAAGACATTAATCCTTAGACAAAAAAATTCCATGCCTGAAGTGGAACAAAGCCTTCTTGGAATCCTGTATTCTGTACCTAATCAACATTTGATCGATATACTATGCCTGAGACAAGGTTAACCTCTTGTTCTTACGATCTCGAATGATCTGGATCCCTAGAACATACTGTGCCTCACCCAAATCCTTCATTTAGAACTGGGCAACTAGTCATTTTTTAATGTCAGTCAGATACCATACATCATTCCCAATGAGTAGGATATCATCCACATACAGTACTAGGAAAACTACTGAGTTGTTGATGATCTTCTTGTAAACAAAAGGCTCATCAACGTTATGATTAAAGCCAAATGACTTGACCGCAGTGTCAAATCTAATGTTCCATGATCGAGATGCTTGTTTTAGCCCATAAATGGACTTATTAAGCTTGTAAACTCTTTACTCTTGATGTGGAACGACGAACCCTTTTGGTTGAGTCATATAGATGGTCTCATCAAGATTATCATTAAGAAAGGAAGTCTTGACGTCCATTTTCCATATCTCATAATCATAAAATGTGGCTATGGACAGAAGTATCCTGATAAACTTGAGCATGACAACAGGTGAGAAAGTTTCCTCATAGTCAACACCCTCGACCTGGGTATAACAATTTGCCACGAGTCGAGCCTTAAAGGTTTGCACCTTTCCATCTAACCTCTTTTTTGCTTATAAATCCACTTGCACCCAATAGATCTTATCCCATCAGGCAAATCTACAAGCTCCCATACGTTATTGAAGTACATAGACTCCATCTCCTAGTTCATGGCTTTAATCCATTCAGTCTTGTCAACATCTTCCATTGTTGTCTTAAAAATGAATAAATCCTCGACCCCATCATTAGAAATGACATTCTGGGCTTCAAAAAAACCCATGTAGTGATCCGGTGGGTTCATAACCCTCCCACTACGTTGAGGTAGTCTCAACTTTTGAGCTAGTTAACTAGATGTACCGACCTCAATAACTCTTATTGATCTGTCGGCCTGTTTAACAACTCTTGTTGAACACTCAGTAATCTCAGTCTCACTAGAAATCTCACGTAAAACAAGTTTACTTCGTGGCTTATGATCCCTCATGTGGTCTTCTTCCAAGAAGATAGCATTTGTAGAAACAAACACTTTGTTCTCACTCGGATCATAGAAATATCCACCTTTCGTTTCCTTGGGTAGCCTACAAAGAGACAAACCTTCGAACATGGTTCCAACTTTTTCGGGTTAGTCACAAGCACATGTCCCAGAATGCCTCAAATCCTGAAGTGGCGTAAATTACCTTTACGACTCTCCACAACTCAAAAGTTGTTTCAGAAACACTTTTCGAGGGGATGTTATTCAGGATATAGCATGTAGTCTCCACTGAAAAACCCCAAAACGAGTCTGGAAGATGAGCATAACTCATCATAGATTTACCATGTCCAACAAGGTTCTGTTTCTTCTTTCTGATACACCATTCTGCTGATGTGTACCTGGGGCGGAGAGTTGGGACGTAATCCCATGTTTTATCATATAGTTTTGGAATTGGAGGTCCATATACTCTCCACCATGATCAGATCGTAGTGTTTTTATCTTCTTACCTAATAAGTTTTCAACTTCAGCCTTATACTTTGTCAAGGGCTTCAGAGTTACGTTGCATTAGGTAGAGATAACCGTACCTTGAATAATCATTTATGAAAGAGATGAAATATTCATACCCACCTCGAGCTCTAACACTGATCAGACCACAAAGGTTAGAATGTACAAGCTTAAAGGCTTCCTTGGCTTTGTAACCTTTTCCAGTAAAAGGTCGTTTGGTCATCTTGCCTTCGAGGCATGATTCACATACCGACAAGGAGTTTTCTTCTAAAATCTTTAAAATCCCACTCTTCACCAACTGCTCAATCCTATTGAGGTTGATGTGACCTAATCTTAGATACCAAAGATGGGCGTTTTCCTTAGGAGAAACATTTGGTCTTTTAGCTGTTATTACTGTACTGTACATTTCAGTGTTAAACAAGGTTTTTATGACTAACGGCCTTAGTACATATAAGTTACTTTCCATTGAACCAAAATCAATCTCTATTCCATTCTTGAAAATAAACACTTTAATTTCAGAAAAGGAGACGATATTCCCTTGTTCAATGAGACAAGAAACTGATATTAAGTTCCTCTTAATATAAGGAACTACAAAAACATTATCCATTAATATATAACGTTTCTTGTCAACAAATAACTTCAGCCTGCCTACAGCAACAGTTGAAACAACCTCACCAGTGCCGACTCTAAGAGTCATCTCTCCTTGTAGCAACGTGGTCAAGAACTAAACCTTGGTAAGAGGAACTGACATGGTTGGTAGCACCCGAATCAAGGATCCAAGCAGAATCATCATTCTCTACCAAACACATCTCCAAGGCCAATGAATTAGATTTACTGTCTTGGGAGATCCTCCTCTTTTGGAGAGTAGTGGAATTAGTGTCAGAAAAATTGATACTACTCATTTTGTCATCCATCCCTTTATGCTCGAAAAGTAAGAACTGACATTCAAACAAATCTTGCAATGAGTCCATGATCTTGCGTGCAATGACCATGTTCTCAACTCTTTTGGCCAAAACATCAGGTATGCTAGCCAAAATGTGAAGTCTGGCCAATGAATTAGCCTTCATCCACACCTCATATGTATTAAGAACACTTTGTGGTGCATTAAGGGTTGGGACTTGAGGACATTCCTCAACCATGACAATTTCAAGGTCGTTTACCATGAAATACGTTTTACACACTCTTTCCACTGTATGTAATCGGTCATATTAAAAGCACTAAACGGAAATACTAACAAGTTGTTGAAAAAAAAAACACATTGACCTATGTTATGTTTTAAGAAAATACTCGTTGAAAAACAAACAACATCCAATAAGGTTTTAGCAAAACTAACATGAACCTCGTGTGACATCTAGTTTTGCAATGACGCTTTAAAGGTTTAGAACAAAAGTCGCCGAAGGGAGGTCAATTATCCCTTCTCTGAATTGAGAAGTACTCAAGTAGTCATTAATACCAGAACAACTCTTGTTCCTATAACGACTAGCCATCATTGATTTGGTCAAGAGATCATTAACTGACTTAACAATCTCCCGTAAGTGTGACTCGCCATTTTAGGCCCTAGAGATCTTCCCCAAGCAGCCAATCCGAAGGGAAAAAATCCGATTGGGGAAAAACCTAAAGCGACCATATCCATTTCTGGAGTTCACCTTGATCTTGACCAACTACACAAAACCCATCTGAAGGGAGATGCTTCTAAGGCGTCACGAGGGAGTACAGAATGATCTCACGGTGTGAACCAATGACAGAGACCGTAGGACGTGTTGACACACATATTTCACCCACTTACTATAAACACTCTCTCCGTCCATCTTGATATTGACTCATGCAAACACCATCCAAAGGGGTTTACTCTCAGGACACCACGAGGCCAAGCATGAATCTCACAGTGTGAACATTCAGGGAGAAATGTGAGTGGAATCATTGAAATAAAATACATCTCTTCCTCCGACTGAGTATTTTATAACCTAAGGTTTAGTTTACTTAGAAAAAACACGGCTAAAATTTTAACTAAGTGACTTTTAGGTTCTCCCAAGAGTAACTTTTACCTTGGATAGTTAAACAACTTTTGATCATCATCCATTGAACTCTTTAACGGAGTCTTTGACCAATTGTCGCATGCTTGTAAACAATCTATCTAATTTACCCTTTCAGGTAGGTTCTCAGAGAGGGGTGTTCTATTTCTGTCAGCTTAAGAACCCCAGCTTAGACAGAACCCGCCTTAGACAAAAGGTCCCTTATAGATAGATTTAAAACAAATTTAGTCTTCTATGTCAATCAATTTAATCCTATTAAAACAATTTTAAAAGATTAATCTAGGTTTCTAATCTCATTAGAACCAGTGAACTCAGGTCTATCACAATCTAATTTTAAAAACTCTTTTAAAAATATGAGTTCACCCTAAGTCCGGATGCAACTCTTTCTTATCGATTTTAGTTTTAATTTCCTTTATAATGCTTATAAACGGAAACAACCAAAACCACAATGCAAAGTTAAACACATACAAGGCATTCATAACGATTATAAATAGCCTAAGTGTCATGCTCAATGCATTGTTTATTCATTGCTATCTTTTTATATAACTCTTATACAGACAAGCAACGAAACAAGCAAAACATGCTTCCATTCACCCTTATACTATAACACTTATAGTATAAAGATGATGCATGATAATGCTCACTGCACGCAAAAATATAACTCTTATATTTCATGATGCATGTGCACATGTAATTTCTTCATGCTAGATTATAACACTTATAATACATGATACATGAATGATTGCACAACCTAAGGTGGGTTTCAAACTATATGTCAAATACTTTGCAATATAAACACCATACATCACATGTATAATAAAAAAATGTCGATGAACCGGGTAAAATTGCCGCAAATCCTCAAAACTAAAGCTAACTATTACAAAAATAAGGAGTCACTGGTTCAAACAGGCGAATCGGGTCTTGAACCGTCAAGGCGAAGCAACGCGTCTCCACTGATTGTGCACCAAACATCTCGCGATCGTCTACACGAAAGAACAAATGCTTTGCTCTATCGTTTACCAACACTCCCAAAGTTAAACGATCGTTTAGCAATGGTCGTTTATCTTTTACTATGCGATGAAGCATGAGGTACGCGATCATCTAGCGCACTCCGCACAACGTAAGCCTTATACGATCGTCTAAACAAATACGATGCAGGGAAGCACCATCGTCTAAACGATTGTTGAGCGAGCACCTTCGTATTGTATACCGCGTGATCATATAGGTAGTAACTATGTGATGAGCATGCTAACTACACGATTGTCTAGCGCACGCATTCTTCTAAACGATGAGCATCAAATGCTCCCACTACGATCGTCTACCTCCAGCGTCTATGCGATCGGAAAACCAACGCTATGCGATAGAGTAAATGATTTACCCCATCGTTTAGTATTAGCTAAACGATCGTTTAGTAAACTCTACACGGTCGCATAGAAAAATCTACATGATCATGTAGATAAATCCCAACGATCGTTTACCTTAGTCTACACGACACGACCAACTCTTGGTCTTCTTCTTCACTGAGAACCACATCTCCATGCGTCGAAACTTCATCACGAACAACTCAACTAACTCAAACCCTTTGAATTACAAGCTTGATAGCATGTTAATTATGCCCAAAAACACAGAGGCCCTTAAAAATTAACACTTTATAATTGAAAGAAAGCTTTAAACAGAGGCTATTAGACCCCTAAACATCCATCAACGCCATCCACAAATGCACTTAACAATTAAACACAAATGTAGAAAATCCATCATGACTGTAAAAGAGGTGAGATTTGGAATATCAAAACAACCTGTCTCTGATACCAATTGAAGGAAATTGTGCATGAGGATTTTCATGAGCAGTGGAAGGATCTTTCCAAAATTCAATCTTATATGAACATATACAATTACAGACACAAATGGAAACAATAGGCTATGCACAAAATAGAAATTACAACATGTTTTATTGCACGATCAAGGGAAGGAATTAACCATACATTTGAAGACTCATCTTCAAGATCCCTCGATCACGAACACTCGATCACAACAAGATAGCAACCACGAACGCTCGAGCAGTTCGACCGCTACACAACACGATCACAGCAAAGATCTCCAAGATTACGAACATTCCGAACACAACGAACGACCTCCACAGAACCACGACTATGCAAGTTGAGTATGACACCACAAAAAAGGTTACCTTGGTATTCTCGATGTGAGAATCCAGAGTGTGGGCTCTTTGTGGACTTGGTTAGAGGATGAGACCGGAGGAAGAGCAATCGTGTAAACGATTGAGCAAGTGGGAGAAGATAAAGCCTGTTGCATAGGTCGATGCCCAATCGTTTATAAAAAAACTATGCGATCGTCTAGCTCATCGGCTAATTGAGTGTCTATCATGTAGGAACACTCCATGATCGTCTAGTCTCTCCAAGCTATCATTTAGTAAATTTGATTTACTTGACAACTTTTTTCGTGAGAACTTTCCGAGATTGGAAATCTCAAATCAATATCATTACTAAAATTAGGAAAATATTTTTCCTTTTTTATCACACGGTTACCATAAAACTACCAATAACCTCCCACTCAATTGGTTATTAGAGAAAAAGAGATAATTATCCAATAATTAATATTATTATAAATATAAATAATAACCAACTTATCATACTATATCTATAGCCTATAGTTTTAATATTTCATCTCATGAAATATATAAACCATAGTTCTTTTTCTATTCCATGGAACTTAATGTAAATCTCATTTATATTAACCATCCACTAGATGTATCTCATACACCATACCAATCATATAATACATAATCAAAATACCTCTTGTTAATTTGAATATTTCAAATCAACACCAAGAATTGATTCTCAACTTGAGTCCATTGAGCTACCAAGGGGACCTTATGAACCTGTAGCTCGAAGCTCTAACGGTACGTGAATAACTAACTAAACTCTTTAGTCACGGGATTCACCATCGGTTAACTGCCATGCACTCCATTAAAGACCGACAACTGAACTATCCTTATTATAGATATATTATGTGTCTATCTTAACCAATCAACAGTGCGACAATCCTTCACATATCGTTCGTAAGTATAACTCGGCCAATAGCCGTTACGCCTTTGTAGTTACATCTAACTTCTTAAGTACCACTAATCTCTCTAATGAACATAAGTCATAATCCTACTATGACTGAGCCCTCTCTTCCAAAGAGAAGTTGCGGCCACTATGTTCAAGCCCCGGAATCAGCCCTTAAGGGAGAAATCTTTCTACTTACTCCTGCTTCGGGGAAAGAGTGAATTCCATCTTGTGTAACTGAGTTCCTAGCTCCTAAATCAGACAAGTTCCCAAAAAGGTAGGCATGTTGAGTTGGCAATCTGGCCACTCTCACCCATACTAATCAAAGGACTGCCCTCAAAGGCAGGAGTTCTCAAAACACTCAGGATTGAGGTCATGTCACCTATGGTCGTTTAGGTGAGATGTAAGTCTCCAGTATCAACGGTGTTATATACAGAGAGGAATCATCTCGTGGTCTGGTCTTATACAAACTCTTTGTATAGGATACCTCCGCTCACACGTCTCCACTTGAATGGTCAGGATCTACCATATGTATTAGTTTACAATATTTGTAAACATCTACAAAGCGGGTCGTATCCGTAATGTCAACAGGATCAGGAATCCCTCCTAAATCCTTATACTACAAACCTATTTAGGTTATCACTTAAAGCATGATCCACTTGTATATCTCATATACATGCTTAAGTTTACATACAATAACCATGGAGCTTTGTTTATTGGATCTGAGTAAATGTCAGAATGAAATAACATTTGTTTTATTAATAAACAATGTGTATAATTACAAACAATGAGACTCCAGAAGAATTAGGACATCAATCCCAATATTTATTATGAACGGTGTTGTATAATGAGACTAAACATTTTGTAGTCCGGTCTTATACAAACTCCTTTGTAATGAATATCTCCGCTTGCATGTCTATACATGAATGATTAGGATTAGATCATTTATAGCACTTTGCAACAATTGTAATACTTACAAAGCAGGTCATACTCACAGTGTCACCAGGATAAGATACCCACCCTTATCCATCTACTACAGACCATTTAGGTTATCACTTAAACATGATCTACCTGTATGTCTCTACATACATGTTTAAGTTACAAGATAACCTTAAATGTTAGTTTATTGGTTTTTAGTTAATGCAATAAAAATATGGAATAAAATATCATATATTTTATTAAATAGACAATAAGTTTATTCAATACATTTACAAATTGTATGACCCTATGAGATTTAAAGCATCAACCCCAAAAATTACAATATCAAAAGAAAACTCCTTCTAAGTTCTACAATGGCTCCTGAAAACCAAATCTCAATAAGAGATACAAAGATTTTAATAACAATATATGAAGTTAAAGGCCTAAACAAACCCTAAGCTCAAAACGCTCAATGTACACATTTTTCTAGTAAGGAGACTAACCCTAAAAATGTGAAAGACCATTAGATAAATATGACTAATTTTGAAAAGATATCCAAGGAAAGAATAATTCATCTCTATAGGAAATAAGCAGTAGGCCTCAAAATATGCAGAATTCCATTGACAGATAAGGGAAAAAAAATATTCTACAGAATCTACTACTCGTCACGTAATAATGTTCTTGACAATGTCCTTAACATGTTATTCAAGTTTTTCCTGCAATAAAATCAGTAAATCACACTATAGTAACACGATGCAAATAAATGATATAACATATATAAATGTACCATAATGGTAATAAACAAAACAAAAACAGACTCATAAACTAAATTATTTATGTTCTAATTATAAGCCTACTAAATTTCAAATGTATTATCGGACTCAACGAGTATAAACATTTGAAGAATCATGCTCCATCTTGAAGAGTTGCATTCCATCAGCATCAATTGCATTTGTTAAACTCAACACACATCTATACTCAAAGAGTTGTGTCCTATCTAGAAAGGGTAAAATGAGAATTTACTAAAAAAACAAAAAAAGTAAGGACGGAATAGGGAGATAAAGATTCTCGTTTTAAATATAGTGCATATTCAATTATAATTCAACATTGCAAAATCAACTCTAAAACACATTTACTATGGATTTTTGTTCTCACTTACATTAGTTTTCCACGATTCTAATTAATTCATTCACTTCATATTTATCTCTAAATGAGGGGTGCAAGATAAAATCGAAAAAAAATTGAATAAAAAACCCGTTTAAAACACCGAAACCGTTTTTTGGGTCGGGTTGAAAGCGGTCGGTATGGCGGAGTCGATTTGAGAAGGAAATAAAAAAAAATTTCTTAGAACAAACAAAATTAAACTTAACCGATCAAACCATCATTTACTCAGTTCGATCCGGTTTGATCATAAACATGTAAGGGGTGTTTGACTCACCAACATGAGTTGAGTTGAGTTGGTATAATATACAAACTCATTGTTTGGCCTACCAACTTTAAATGTTGGTGGAGTTGAATTGGTATATTTTACCAACTCACCCCAACTAACCCCAACTGACCCCAACTTTCCCTTCTTCCCATGTTTTCAATGGCCCATCCATCGACCACTGTCACACTCTGAGAACTAACTCTAGGTTCTGATAACCACCTCTGGTAACAATTCCGGTGACAAAATCTAGACTCCGACAACCACCTTCGATGAAAACTCCAAGCTCCGACAACCTTCACGCGATCAACTCCGACAACTAATTCTGGCCTCTGACAACCACCTTCAGTAACCAACTCCAACGTCGATGACCAATTGGCTCCAACAAAAAACTCTAATGACCAACTCCAACAACCACTTTTGTAGGCTCCAACAACCACCTCTAACTATATACTCCGATGAAAATCACTTTCATGATCACCTTTGAGGGAGCAACTCCGATGATCAACTCGAGACTTCGACAACCACCTTAGATGACAAACTATGACAACCAACTCTAATACCACCTTCATGCGACTAACTTCGGGCTCCGACAATCACCTTCGACTACAATTTCTAGCAAAAATCATCTTCGGTGATCAACTTTGATGACCACTTTTGTCCAACCAACTCCGGATTCGAAAACCACTTCCAATGACAAACTTCGACAATCAACTCCAATACACCTTCATGTGACCAACTTCAGGCTCCAAAAACTACCTCAAACTACAAACTCCAGCAAAAATCATCTTTGATAATCAACTTCGACAACCACTCCGACTACTATAAGACTGATGACTGTTAAAATATGTTGTAGGGTTGTTGATTGTATAAAAATATTATTTTGTCTACATTAAATGCAATATTTATACGTAATGAATTTACAAATCAAATGAGTGTTAAGAATATTTAGAAGAAAAGTATGTATGTAGAAAAGTATGTAACAAAAAAAAACCATAAAATAAATTTTTTTCCTGAAACATTTTCTAGCAAGAATTAGTGAAAAATAGATATTTGTTCTCTGATGATTCTCCAAATTTAGAGGAAACGATAGTGAAACTGTTGAAGAAATGTTGTGACATTCTATTCGTTGTTATGACGATGGGGGAGATTTAACTAAAAAAAAGTCATGACATAGTAAAAATATAAAGCAACAATAGGAAGAAGAAGAAAAAGAAGAAGATGATAATGAAATTCATGGAGAAAAATTAGCTGAATTAAAAGTTTTTATTTCATTTTAGTTTCTCATTTTATTTAACCATATTTCTACAAGAATGTAATGGGTTATTTATTGTTCATTGTCCAAAAAAAAAAGAAAGAAAAGTTCTAAAAATTAAAAGAAAAA
>NW_028326735.1:0-37978 GCF_027475165.1 Benincasa hispida
TTTCTACAAAAAGTAACATCAATTTAATAGGTAAAATTATATGGTAAAAAAATACATTTTAATAATTCATCTAAATCTATAGACGAACAAGAAATAATATTTACAAGGATATTTAAAATTTTAAGAAAACATACTAGACATTGATCTTGAACTCCCAACGAATTGATTCTTCACCTTAAGATTTTAAAAAATCGAACTCCAAACATTAAGATTTCTAAAAATATGTGGTTGGATCTTTTACAAAATTAAAAAAAAAAAATAAGGATAGTAGAATAATAATATTTCATAACATAACACAAATACATTGAAATGACATATTATATATGAAATGAAAAAAAGGATGATAAAATGCAACACTTCAAATGAGTGCCAATACAAAATAGAAATGTCAAAAAAAAAAAAATAATATAATAATAATAAAAAGATAGAATTAGAATTAAGCATAAAAAAGCCTAAAATATAAATTAAATTAAAATTTTAAAAAGAAAAAAGAAGAAAAAAAAAATTCATGGTATGGTTGAGTGGGTTGCAAGGCAGCCCACTGTGCAGACGTCATTGGCAGCTACCACTGACATGAAAATAAATAAATAAAGACTCATTGTTGGTATGCTAATCTCCCGCCCAGCACAAACCTACCGACAGGGTGTTCCAAAAAATCGAAGATCTGAAAAAATCGAGCAATTTAACTCAATCCACCTGATTTGAGGGTTAAAAAAAAATTGGTTTGATTTAAATTTTTTTTAATAAACCCGAGTAGGTCAGTTTGGTTTGTAGGTTTATAGGATAGAAAGTCAGATCAAACCGAACCGACCCGAATACCCAAGGCCTAGCCCACTTTTATAGCTTATAGGCCAGCCTTAGGGTTTCGCCATTTTAGAGTTTTCATTTCACCTTTAGTTCAGATCTCTATTTTTCCTTTCAGCATCAGAGACGTCCAGTCCATTGACTGCTCGACATGTTGCCGTTGGAATTCGTGAGGAACGTGAATTCCTCTTCTTCGATCGAAACTAACCTTTCTGGTGCCCCTCTTCTTCGACAATTTGGCAATTTGTTTCCTATTTTGGAGTTTTAGCCCTCTCTTGACCTTATTGGAAAACATTGATATATGTTTACTCTTTTTAACTTTGAATTTCATTCTTCTGTTCAAATCCTAAAAAATACTGGTAAACAACATCAAATATAACAAAATCAAGTAACATTCATTCTAAATACAAGACAAGTAACACACTTTTCAGACATGTTTTAGCATGCTCTAACCTGTTCGGTTCAATAATTAACCTAATATGACTCAAAAACCTCAATATGGATGCCCTACGTCAGAATTTTCCTATAAAACTCTTCCTACAACTAAAAGCATTTTACTGACTTAAGTATCAGAGGCATTATGACAAATATCATGCCAATGTCAAAAATTTTCTTGCTTTGCGGGTCAAGTCATCTTTGAATTACAAATTAACCGTTACTATCATGTTAAGTCGTGTGTATTTTTTTCTGTTGGAATTTTAACATTAATTATTTTTAGGGAGACTGAATTTGCAAAGAAGAAGATGAAAACCAAGATGGCAGAAATCGTAAGATGACTTCTTTCCAAACTATTTTCATGTTTTATTTTTAGCCTAAATGATTTCTTTCCAACTATTTGCATGTTTTTGTTTCCTTCTTTATAGTTTTTTCTTCGATGTTTTCATCTTTTTAGTTTCATTTTTAAGTCCATTTAATTGAGTTCAACCATCTTTTTTATTATTTTCATTTTTGTAAGTCATTTTTCTTCCATTCATGTTTTATATTATTGGGTTTTTTTTTTTTATCAGCTAAGTTTTTTTATTATTTCATCGTGTTAGTCTAACAGTAGTCTTCGTAGCCTCTTTTTTGTAGCCATTTTCTTATCAACTAAGTTTCTTTTTTTTTTTTTTTAATCAATTGAGTTTTTTTAGCCATTTTTTATCAACGAAGTTTTTGGTAGATTACAACTTTAGTCCAACAGCAATCTTCGTAGTTTTTCTTCTTCTATTTTTTTTCTAAACTCCGTCTCTATAAATTAAGTTTCTGTTTTCTTATGGAGTTTCTACTTTTTTTTTTTTTTTAGTCTCAATCACTACATCAATAAGTGATATGAATTTTTCACAAAATAGACATGATAGGAGTTTATTGTTGATTAAAGTCTATTAGGAAGTTTGTGTCGATATTTAAGAATCTATCATTATCTAGGTCTATGATTTCAAGCATATCGTTGATATGATTCTATCACTAATTCAGAGTTGAACGATAGACTTAATTGACTACTTATGTTTGCTTGTTATATGTATTCTGATTGAAGATTACTAGTGATAACCATCTATAACAAATAGAATTCAATCAGGGTGCATGTAGCTTATCAGTGATAGAAATCTATCATTGAAAGACTACATGCACAAACATTATATTTTTTGTGAAGTAGAAAAGCGAAAGTGCAATAAGGTGGAAATTTTTTCAAAGAAATTATTATAATTATACTATTCACCATGGAAAAACTATAATAAATTTAATGATGATTTCAAATTATTGCAAAAAAAACCAAGAAATAAAGGAAAAAAACATTTTGTGAGTTATTTATATTGATAATTGACTATAACTGATAAAACTAAGTGTCATAGCATAGTTTATCAATGATAGACTTATATTAATTTGTGATAGTAGTCTATCAAGGATAGACTTTATTCATATATTGTATTGTATCATTGATAAAATGATATTCATCTATGATATGTGAAGGGAATATCATCCTATTAGTGAAAGACTTAGAGTCTCATTGATATGACAAATGAACTAGGAACATGGATAAAAATCTTATTGATAAATTTACATGAAAAATTAATGAGACTTCTATCGGTAATACATCTGTATGGCAACTCAATTATTATCGAGATAAATGTCTTGTTAGCTTTAGGACTTTCAATCAAACTAAGTATTTAGATGATAACAAACTCAGGTTGTTGTAGTCATGATTTTTAGTGTTTTAAAGTGTTTATCTTGTAGAGCTTGAAAAAACTAATTCCAATGCATTTTCAATCATTCGTATTGAAGTTCAAAGGAAAAAGATATGAGCAAAAGAAGATTGAAAATAAAATTTGATGTGGTCAATGATATGGCAAGCATGAACCAGCCAAAAAGAGATGACATGTGGGGATTGTTGAAAGAAGAGATGAAGAAGAAAAAGAAAAAGGAGAAAAGTGAAATCGAGCATAATCCAATAAAGTTATGACATGTGGCATCCCAAGTCAAATTAGAAAAATGTGATTCGTTTACTAAAATCTCATTCCCAATTCTTTTTCTTTCCTAAATTTAATCTTTTTCATTTTCTCTCTCCATTTAATTTCAATCGTCCATTCTTTTTACGCTAGATTCAACGGTTAATTTTAAATCCTCAAATTTTAAAATCATTCAAACTTCATCCTTTTAGCCACTTTCTTGGAACATGAAAGAAGAATTTCAGCAACTATTCCTCCATTGTTCATCATCCAAAGAGCTCAAATTTTCATCTTTTTCTCATTCTCTTCTATTTTTTTTACGAGTTTAATTTGTGAGAGAAAATTGTTAGGGTGTTGTTAGAACTAAACTTTTGAATTTTACTCATTTAGAGGTAGTTTAGACTAGAGGCGGTATTTTGAATTTTAGTTTTTATTGGGTTTTGTATTAAGGTGTGGGTACACCTTGAATTGTGAGAAAAAGAAATTTGGTTTGATCTTGATCCATTGAAAAAGATTTAAGTTTCTTTTTAGCCCTAGGTAAAAAAAAAAAAAAAGCCATGTAGGTTTTGTTCTTATCCGCTATGTTGCCATTGATTCTATATGTCTATCACTGATAGAATGATATTCATACATAGAGTGACAAGAAAATAACATAGCCTATCGGTAATAGACTTTAATATCTTTTTAAGGTCTATCATCGATATATTGATATCACATGTGAATATATCAGTAATAGACTATAATAAAGGTAAAATCAAAATTACGAGAAATGTAAATATGAAAGAAAACCAATTTGCTATATCTATAATATTTGTATAACATTTGCTATATTTTCAAATATTTTGCCCGAATTTGCCATTTACTAGAAAGACTCTTGATATTCATAGTTGGGCCCAGGTTGAATTAAGTAAAAAAGAAATGAGCTTAATTTGGCCCAAAGGTTAGGCAAGCCAAAAATCCAATTAATTGGATCCAAAGGCTTAGTCCATAGATAAATCAAACCCAAGCCTACAAAACCCACATGAAAACTCTTTGAAAGAGGAGTTCTCCATCATTTTGGGGGTTAAAAAATTTTAGAGTCTAGAGAAGCTAAACATAATTCTCTCAATTATCAGAAGACTCACTAAGCTCCAAACTGAATCATACTCGAAGACTAAAGCCCTTTGAAGAAACAAACATTCTTCTAATACTTTAACTTTAAGAATATCCATGTGCTCCAGTTCCTCAAATAAAAGTGTATGCATTCAACATAGAGAATCAAAGAATTAAATGTTAGAGATTAAACCACATCCGTATAAATCAATATAAACATAATTTCAACTCCATTCAACACAGTGTCTTCGTAAACCTTAATGAACATGAGTATAATAAATGTTACTATAGTTGGATTGGCTGATTTTTTATTTAGGTAAAATTTCTTTTACTTATCAAGAGTATCACGGTAATCTTAAATGTTTTTGTCTAGAAAATACTTTTCCTTATTTGTTGCATATTTCCTTAATCTAGTTTCTAGTTCTGCCTCGGCAAAGATTCTTTTCTATACAGAGTTGTTTCCTCTTTTTGCTCATATACATTTGTGGTCTTTGTGTCTTTTTAGGGTTAGCCCTTTTGAGTAATAAGTGTATTACGTGAGTTGTGATTATAGATGATAAGGATGTGTGAACCTCTCTTTGAGGTTGTTGTCGTTTGCTATTAGTGTTCGACTGAAGTGTTCATTCAAACTTCTACTTTAACACCACTACAAAAATCACATTACTTGACGCTTTTATTAAAAAATGTCAAGTAACACGTAAATTTGATGAAAATCGTCGAGAATAATGAAAAAAATGGAGGTTAGTAGAACTTTTCAGATTTTTTTCATTCCGTTTTTGCATGACGTTTTATAAATTTCAAGTAATTTGTGGTTTAATTTTTTTAGGGTTTCATATATATCTAAGCTCCTCATGTCTCCCACGCCTCTCTTCTTTTTCATTTTCCCTCTCATCCCATGCTTCAACTTCCGATTTCCATCTCTTTCATCTTCTTCCTAATTTTCTTTCAGCCCTCTCTCTTATCCAACCTATCTCTCTCTCCTCCAAACTTTCTCTCTCTTAGGTCTCAGATCTACCATCCCAACAGCCAATATGTCACGTGTCTATCGTTGCTCGTTGCCAATGTACTCCGCCCTTAGTCACCAACCATCCGCTTTTTGTCAAATTTTGTAAGTGCTATGTCTTTTTAGTATGAAGTTGTAATGGGGGAGGATTTTGATAACCCATTAAGTATTAATGCAAGATTGTTTTTATCCATGGTGTTTGGAGATTAGATTGTGCTTTTTTAGGTGTTTCGAAGTGCTGTCCAACAGACGTTGAGGTTTCAAGGATCTTTTGGTAAGTGTTTTAAGGGTTTTAACAATTCTTGCCAGGGTCAAGCGGGTACCTTTCATTTTCTTGTTTGATTGTCCCCATCTTCCTTCCCTCTTCATTTCTTGATGATTTTTCTTGTTCTGGGCTGTGACTGAGCTGTTCGAATCACTTAGGAATGTAATGTGGTTCTTGATTCTTATTTTTCTTCTTATTGCTATTTTGTGTATTGGGATTTGTTTGTTTGATTGATTTTTGTGGAGATGTGGTTGAAATGGATGATTTGATGATTTGGTGGGTTTCTTGGAAATTTCTAAATACCCATAAGTTTTTTACCCAAATTGATTGAAGCTTTTTGTGATTTAGCTTTAGATTCAAGATTGGAGAACATTAATGTGTTGTCCAATAGGTTGATATCGACTTCGGTAAGATTTTCGGTAAGTATATGAGGTATATCTTGTTTACTATTGGATATTGGGTTTGTTCCATAGTGTTGGTGGTTTTGCTTGAAGATTTTTGAACAATCAATAAGTTTTGACATTGACTTAATAATACATGACACTTTTTTGGTGTTAGATTGAAGTGTTGGAAGGAGTTGAGTTTTTGTCCAATAGATTTGAGACCGATCTTGGCAAGGTTTTGGTAAGTTTGGAGATTAGTATTAATAGTTCTTTGTTACCCATTGAAGTATTGGTCTAATAATTGAGTTATTTTCAATTTTTGATGTTCAATTCAAAGATTTCAAAGGATTGGAGCCACTGTCCAACAAAATTAACGATGTTTGGACGTTTGATAGGTATTGAGTCCTTGAAACTCTTTTAGACTCATTAGATAGTTGCTGGATTTGGGTTTGTAACCATTATTATTGAACTTTCCGTAGGTTGGATTACTTAGTTGTAGTTTTGAAGTGGCATTTGAATCAAGCCACACATCGAGTAATTTATTTAGATTTAATTGGTTATTTTAGTGAATGAAATCAAGTCCTAGAGGTTGAACTTAAATTTGGATTTATTATTATATGTTACAATTTTGGGCTTTTCCAAGAGAAGTTTTTTTTTTTTTTTTTTTTTTTTTTTTTTTTTTTTTTTTAATTTATGCATTTATAATTTTGCCATCATATATTTTTTAAAAATTTATAACTAGAGTGGTTAGCCTTAGATTCTTGTAAAAGAAAACTTGCACATTCTCTCTTATTTGATTTTAATGATGTGTTTCTAATCTGGTGATCCGAATTTTGTTGAAGAGTGTGTGGTGAGACACACTTGGTTGTTGATTTTAAACAAATATTTTGGGAGTGTATTTTCCTTTTTTAAGTGTGGCTTATCAAATTTTCAGAGGAAACTTTGCCGAAATTTTTATAAAATTTGATTTAAAAATTTCTATTTCTAAGGGTTTTTACTATGAAAGATTGCTAACTATTTAGTTTTGAAAATTGTCTTTAGAGTACGACAATGGGTTCCATAGTTTAGTTTATTTGATTTTAAGTGCTTGAATTATATTTTCAACTCTTGGAAACTCATTTGTTGTTATTGTGAGAGTTTCTGAACCTAACTTAGATGGCCAAACAGAACGCAAACAATCAGCAGAAATAAATCAGACCAAGATATAAAGTGGTTCGACCTACATCCACTTTGAGAACCAGCTTGAATTAATTTATTAATGAGCAATAAAGGAATTTTACAAATTACAGATAATCAACGAAATCACCAATCTATAATTTTAAGTATCCATTGATACCAACTGCACCCGGCGAACCACGCGCAGACCCGCGCGTTTCTCTCACTGCTGCCACTCCATGCAAGAACCGGCGCGAAACCCATGCCCACGCCCACGCCGTCGGCCTCGCTCGCCGAACGAAAATCGATCTCGTCGGACACCCACGCTGCCTAAACCGATTGCCTCCCGATCCGCTCAACCTAGACGGCTGCAGCGCTGTCTCTTGCTTCAAGCGGCTTGTGGTCTCCTTCAGCTCCCACGTGAGGCGGCTTCAACTTCACAGAAAAAAATAACTTAAGCGACTGCTGCAATTTCTTTTTCTTCAGCTAATTAAAAACCCACGATTTGCTGCCCTAAGTGGAAAAGAATAGAGTAATTACAAGTTTGCCACTGCTCAATAATTATAATAATGCCATTGGGCCTTTAATTTTTTCAAAAACCCAATAAAACCCACTTAAAAACCTTGTTATTTTCTACACAAGAATATTTAAGTGCCAAGTTGATTCTCGAAGAACCTTGGTTAACATATCTGACAAATTCATGAACCTTGACCAGTTCAACATCTTTCTAGGCCACAACTTCTCTGATAAAATGAAATTTGACATCGATATGCTTAGACCGTTCGTGATGAGATGGATTCTTCGCAAGATGAGTAGCACTCTGGCTATCACAACGGATGATAGGAATGAACTCCTACGACAACAACTCACCAACTATCCTTTTCAACCACACTGCCTCTTTCACAGTTTCACCCACTGAAATATACTCTGACTCAGTAGTAGACAATGCAACAACTGACTGTAGAGCAACCTTCCAAATGACCACATTACCAAACAAACGAAAAATGTGACCTGATATAGACCTTCTTTTATCAAGGTCTGCAGCATCTGTGAAGCTTTCCAACAGTGCTGATTTATCACAATGCCTACTAAAACACAATGATACACTGGCACTACCTTTCAAATATCGAAGCACCCATTTAACTGCATTCCAATGCTTCTTCCCAGGATTTGACATAAACATACTTATCATACTCATAGCATATCCCAAGTCAGGCCTAGTACAAATCATCAAATACATAATACTTCCAACAGCATTACAATAGGGAATATTAGCCATCTCTAACCTTTCTTGTTCAGTAACAGGAAACTGAGATGAAGAAAGCATAAAATGAGATGCTAAGGGTGTCGAAACTGCTTTACAACCAGACATATTATACTTCTCAAGCAGTTTATGCACATAACTCTCCTGCAAAATGGTTAACAAACCTTTCTCCCTATCTCTTTTCACATCTATGCCATCCTTTTCAGTTCACCTAAATCTTTCATCTCAAATTTACTACTCAATTGTTTCTTAAGATCACAGATTTCAGAATAATCCTTAGATACCAGAATCATATCATCTACATATAGAAGTGGATAAGTATATGTATCTTTCTGAGATAGTTTCCAGTACACGCAGACATCATATAAGCTCTTTTGAAACCCCTGCTTCAGAATAAAGGTGTCAAACCTGATATACCACTGTCTCGGCGATTGCTTCAGTCCATAGATGGACCTGTGAAGATGACAAACCATGTCTTCCTTTCCTTTCATCTCATAGCCCTTAGGTTAAGCCATGTAGACCGCTTCCTCCAATTCACCATGAAGGAAAGCTGTGGTGACGTCCATCTGTTCAACAAACATATCAAAGTGAACAGCAATAGATAAAATTAATCGAATGGAAGAATGCCTCATCACCAGAGAGAAAATCTCATGAAAGTCAACTCCCTCCTTTTGAGTATAGCCCTTGGCTACCAGTCAAACCTTATACCTAAGCTTACTGTCACCTCCTGTACCTGGCTTGATTTTATAAATCCATTTGGACTGAATGAGTTTCTGATTAGGAGGTTTTAGAACCAATGACCATGTCTGATTCTTCTGCAACGAGAACAATTCTGCTTCCATAGCATCCTTCCACTATTCCTTCGAATCAGATACAATAGCCTCCTCAAAAGTAAGAGGCTCTATTTCAATACTGTCAGCTGCACAAGTAAGAGCATAAGCAACTAAATCAGCATAACCATACCTCGTAGGAGCTTGCCTCACCCGCTGAGGCCTGTCATGTGTAAGCTGATAGTTCTGTAGGTCACTGCTACTTGAGCTTTCTTCACCAAAAGCTCCCTCATCAATCAAAGTTCTCTACAGTTAAGGCTGTCTACCATCAGAACTGGATGACTGATCACTGGAATCACCTGAACTAACTGATGGTTGTGCTTTATAATCAATTCTAACCTCTGCCTCAATCTTATCAACTGTCTGCTGTTTCTGCTGCTCTTTGACACAAAATGATATCTCTGTTTCATTAAAGGTCACATCTCTGCTGATAATGCATTTATTTCTGCTCTCTTCCAAACACCAAAGTTTATATCCTTTAACACTCTGAGAATAGCCAATAAACATACATTTCAATGCCCTCTTGTTCAGATTCCCTTCCTTAACATGAGCATAAGCTGAACATCCAAACATTCTGAGATGATCCAAACTTGGAGCTTTTCCTGTCTATATCTCCTGAGGAGTCTTTATGCCTAAAGCGGAAGACGGACTCCTATTAATAAGATAACAGGCTGTTTGAGCAGCTTCCCCCAAAATTTGACCTTTCTTAACATGAGCATAAGCTGAACATCCAAACATTCTGAGATGATCCAAACTTGGAGCTTTTCCTATCTATATCTCCTGAGGAGTCTTTAGGCCTAAAGCGGAAGACGAACTCCTATTAATAAGATAACAGGCTGTTTGAGCAGCTTCCCCCAAAATTTGAAGGGTAATGAAGCATTTGTCAAAAGACATCTTGTACGTTCCATAATTGTTCTGTTAAACCTCTAAACCATTTTGTTGTGGAGTATAGTAACAGTTAAATGCCTCATAATTCCCTCAGATTTACAAAATTTATCAAATTTGTGATTCACAAATTCTAAACTATTGTTTGTCCTCAGATACTTTACCTTCCTGCCTGTCTGGTTCTCAACTTGCTTTTTCCATTCAAGAAATTTCTCAAAAGCTTCATCCTTCTATTTCAGTGGATGCATCCACACCTTTCTTGAAAAATCATCAATGATCGAAATAAAGTATCTCGAACCTCCCATAGAAGGTACCTTTTTAAGACCCTATAAATCTGAATGAATATAATCCAAAATTCCTTTGGTAGAATGCTTCCTTTCCCAAACTTCACTCTAGTAGGCTTTCCCATTATGCAATGTTCACAAAATGGGTGTTCAATAACTCCTCCAAGCAAACCTTGTTCTGAAAGAGCTTGAAGACCTCTTTCACTGACATGAGCTAGTCTGTTATGCCATAACATATATTTATTTGTTTCTTTCTCAGATTCAACAGCAGCACTACCTGAAACTATAGTACCCTCTAACACATAAAGACCATTCCTCAAGGTCCCCTTCAGCATAACCAAAGAACCCTTGACAATCTTCAGAACTCCATTCTCAGATTTATAAGAATAACCTACTCTATCTAATTCATCCAGAGAAATTAGATTTCGAGTTTTGGAACATACCTTACATTTGTAAGAATTCTGATCATACCATCATGTGTTGCAATTCGAACTGACCCAATTTCTTTTACATCACAAGCACCATTATCACAAAGCAGAACTGATCCCCCATCTTTTCCTGAAAGTCAATCAAGAAATCCCGATTAGGAGTCATGTGAAACGTGCACCCTAAATCCATGATCCAAGCATGTCCCTACTGGACACCATAAAAACCTCTGCTGAATCATACCCATCGTAATATTTGCTGCACTAGAATCCCCTACATGCTTACTACTTGACGCTTCCTTGCTCTTATTCAAAGGGTAATTTTTTCTAAAGTGTCCTTTATGACATAGGAAACACTTTTTATTTTTCCCCTTTGATTTTGACTTGGATCTTGACTCTTTTCCTTTTCTGTTCTTTTTCTCATTTCTACCTCTTGCCATGAGTAACTCTCCATCCTTGCGTTCATTTTTAATCTCGAGATTTCTCGTTCTCAAGGCATCCAACACTATATCCATGGACAATGAATCCCATCCATATTTAATAGCTGCCTTAACTTCTCGATACGATTCTGACAAAGAATTCAGAAGAATAACTGCTTGATTTTCATCCGACATCTTCTCACTGATGTTATTGAGATCAACTATAATCTTCTGAAATTCATCTAGGTTCTCGTCTAAGCTTTTACTTGAGTCCATCTTATATCCAAAGAATTTCTCCTTTAGATATAATTTATTTGGCAAGGACTTTGTCAAATAAAGACTTTTCAGTTTCTTCCACAACTCCGCTGTAGTAGTGGCCTCATCTACTAGCCTAAGCACTCCAACAGATACAAAATTATTGTCGAATAGGCCATCTCATCCATATCCCTTTTTTTAGCTTCTGTAATTGTTGGTGGAAGGTTATGTTCGTCTAAGATTTTGGCTACCTTTTGTTGTACTAGAATAGCCCTAATCTTTTTCCTCCATAACCCGAAATCACCTTTCCCATCAAACTTAACAACTTCGAACCGTGTAGACATCGAAGTCATCTGTCAAATTAATTCCAACAAAAAAATATCCCTAAACACAGAATATGCCAGCACACACTACCACACACCCTTCTTAGATCAACTAGAGCTCTGATACCACTTGTGAGAGTTTCGGAACCTAACTTAGATGGCCAAACAGAACGCAAACAATCAGCAGAAATAAATCGAAAGCAGTAAAGAACACCAAGATATATAGTGGTTTAACCAGTTTGGTCTACATCCACTTTGAGAACTAGCTTGAATTAATTTATTAATGAGCAATAAAGGAATTTTACAAATTACAGGTAATCAAAGAAATCACCAATCTGTAATTTTAAGTATCCACTGATACCGAGAAATCTGCATTAGACGTCGTCTCTGAAAACTGAGAACAACCCACTGTAAAACAGCCAAAAACAGTGCGCTATCGCCTTTAATCGGCGAACCATGCGCAGACCCACGTGTTTCTCTCACTACTGCCGCTCCACGCAAGAACCGGCGCAAAATCCACACCCACGCCGTCGACCTCGCTCGTCGGACGGAAATCGATCTCGTCGGACACCCACGCCGCCTGAACCGACTGCCTCCCGATCCGCTCAACCCAGACAGTTGCGGCACTGTCTCTTGCTTCAGGTGGCTCGTGGTCTCCTCCGGCTTCAACTTCACAGCCAAAAAAAAAAAAAGCTTAAGTGGCTGCTGCAATTTCTTTTTCTTCAGCTAATTAAAAACCCACCATTTGCTGCCCTAAGTGGAGAAGAAAAGAATAATTACAAGTTTGCCACTGCTCAATAATTACAGCCATTAGGCCTTTAATTTTTTCAAAAATCCAATAAAACCCACTTAAAAACTTTGTTATTTTCTAAAATTTGTATGTATATGATTAAGTTTTAGCAAGATGAACACATTTCATGTTCTGTTGAACTTGGACTTGTTGTGCTACTACTTAGTTGTGGGAATGAGTGTGCATGTATAGAAATTTTTTATTGCTTGTAGATAAGATTTGGCTTCCAATATTCTCTTCTACTCATTCATTCCTATATTAGTTTTCTATTAAAGGTGCACTTTGCTTTTGCTTGAAAGTTGTGAAAATTGGGTGAAAGTTATCTGCATTCTTCTATTTTAAATTTTAGCATGTGCTTGATTTGTTGATAATCTTCTTTCTCTTTATTATATTTTCTCAAATTTCTCCCATCTTCCTTCGTTTTGCAGCAAAAGGTAATTGTTCCTCCTGAGGTTGGATATGGTCAAAAGAGAATGAATGAAATGTCAGTAAGTCTCTAACTTTAAGTTGTAGATATTTTCTAAGTTTCGAGTATGATATTTTTCCATTGCATAAAGTAAGCCAATCATGTACTTTTTTTCTTGTGCATGACTTTTTGTTATTGTTGTACCTTAACAATTATTTCTATATTTTGAAATTTGATGTTATCGCCATTTATTCTAGTTTACAGGTTGACTTGCTTAAACATGCCTTGCCTGACCCTTAGTTCTCGATCTTTAGACTTCAAAACTCAATGTATAGATTAAATAATGTACTTCGTTGAGAGGTTACTTATTAAACAATTTGTCACTTTTGTGTTTGTCAAAATTTGAATTTTGTATACAAAAGCAATAGTTGAGATTTTATTTTGTGCATGTACATGTGAAAGAGAAATATTGTTGTAATTTGAATAGAAATTTTTTGTGAATATATTGAGTTTATAGATTTTAAATGTATAATGTTTATTTAGTTTATGTAATTGTATTGTTGGAATACAAGACAGAAAATGAGAATATCAATTGGGACATTTAATTTGAAGAAAAAAAAAAACATATACATGACAAATAAAAAACATCAAGAGTTATCATATATGATACGTAATGAATGTCAAGAATCAATAAACTTGACGTACTAGTAATGTCAAGTGTATTATCTTTCTTGACACAGAAATTATATCAAGAAACATTTGTCTTGACATTTTTTCGGAAATAAATTATCACATTATACTTGACAGTCGAATACTCGATACTTTTATAAGCGTCAGCTATACCCTTTACTTGACATTGGAAAAATGTCACATTATTCAATGTCTGTAGTAGTGTAATGAAGAAGTTGTATATTAATATACTTAGAGCAATCTAAGTTCAAGAGGTGTAAAGACTGACACTACAACAAGAAAGAGATTCTCAAGTTTAGGAGGATTGTAAACTCATCACCAAGGAGTGAGCTTTTGAGAAGCACGGTAGAGGTTATTTAATAGATAAGTACCTCGTTGTAATTGTTTAACTCTATATTAGTGAAATTATTTTCCTTAAGCACATTGTCCCTATACGTAGGTGATCTTGCACCAAATTAAATTAAGCTATCAATCTCTGTATCTTGAAGTTTTTGTTATTCACACAATTTGACTTGTCATCTTTTTTGTTGTCATTAACATTGTGTAGAACTTGTATAGTTTCATATTAGATTCACCAATATTTCAATAAACATGTATTAATGATGGAAAGATATCTAATGTCTATTCAGATGGTTGGACATTTGTGAAATTATGATCTTATAATCGACCATTTCGCTTTTATTTCTTGAAATAATTTAAGCATAGTCATAATAAAAATTAATCTAACCAATTAAGATTTCTACACTTTCAAACCCCTCCCATATATAATTTGAAAAATAAAAATCTACTCTAACTTAATTTTTTTAAAAAAAATACACATATATTCATATGATTAATAATTTAGACATTTTCAACTGAAGATGTTGGATTTAATCCATTGCCTAACTTAGTGATATCCTTCCCTTCAATGTTGCATTCTTTGCCACCTTCTTTCAATCCTTCACTTATTTTTTGCTCTTTGCTCTTTCCCCATAGCACAAAGTAAAGCCCTCCCACCAGCAACATACCCCCTAAAGTACTGCAAACACAACACCCAAAAAAGTTCTTTTAGAAACAAAAAAAAAAACATGAATAATAAAAAGTCAAACCGAGTATAGCTCAGTATGTGTTACCCATCAAGAGGTCTAGAATTCAAAACCTCCCACCATGATAGAAATGAATATAATGGGAAGAATAGGTTTTAAACATTACATATAAATAATTGTTAAGGTTTCGTTTCCTAACAATTTTATTTTTTGTTTTCAATTTGAAAATTAAACTTATAAACAATAATAAATATAATAGTTTTGTCATCCACACTTTTTACTTTTTAAAACCAAGCCTATTTTTTGAAAAATTAAAAAAGTAGTATTTGTTTATAGAATTTGATTAGGAACTCAAGTATTTCAACGAATATAAATCATAATGGGAAGATTATAAGGAAATAAAAACAAATATCTAAAACAAAAACCTAAAAATGAAATATTTTTTTAACAATATACTAATGAAAAGAGGGATCAATTGGTGCACTAGGTTATCTCAGCTACGTTAGCATATCCCTAACACCCTTATCTTATACCCCAAATCCAAAAGCGATGCATTCAACCAAAGCAAACGATAAGTATAAGGCATTTGGTTTTGTACTTATCATTTTTTACTAAACTGGCTTAAGGCATTTGGTTTTCTATTTTTTGTTTTTGAAAATTAAACTTATAATCACCACTTGTATCAATTGGTTTCTATATTTTATTTGTCAAATTTTAGGAGTACTTTTAAAATTTAAGCCAAATTCTAAAACTTAAAAACAAAAATTTTTAAAATTTGTTTTTATGTTTGGAATTTAGCTTAGAACTCAAACGTTAATATGAAAATCATGATGAAGAAACGATCAGAAAAACAAACAAAACTTTGAAAATTAAATGATTATCAAACGAAATCCTAAGTAATTACCTTCCAAGAGTGATACTCTCTCCTAGAAAAGTAGCAGAGAAGAAGATTGTAATGAGAAGAGAAAAAGGTGTAGACATGGCTAGATAAACTGGTCCTTTCTTCTCAACAATCCAAGCTTGAAGACAATATGTAACCGCGGTCACCACAATACCCTACGACAAAATTAGTTCTATTATTTATCGATCCAAATGCATAACTAATCAATAAATAAAATACTAATTACTATCTTAAAAAATTGATAGGTCAATCCCTACGTCGTAATTAAAGAACTTCATAAATAAATAAATAAATAATCATTTTTTTTTTTTTTTTGGTTAATCATAATGGAAAAGTGAAGAGAGAAAATTACAGTGTATGCGACTGAGAGAAGCCTAAGATTCCAACCAAGTTTCCATTGTTGAGGATCTCTCTCCATTGCAATAGCAATAGCAAATGATTGAAACGAACTTAATAAACATTGAAGATTTGTCAACAGAAGCTTTGAAGGATAGCTTTTCAATACAAATGCCTGTTTTTTCAAATAATATACAAATTGATTAACCCACTAAACATTTCTGAATCTCAGAAAAACACTATACAAATTATATATATATAGACAAGTGAAATCTTATAGTGCTATAGATGTAGAAAAATGTCCATTTGAATATTCATCAATTCAATGAAACATATTCTAGACTAAAAGATTAGATAAGATCTAACAACTACGGAAGTGTTTGGGGGATCATAATGAAAAAGGATTTGTAATGTAATGTAATCCAAAACTCATGTCTAGATTAAGTATTTTGGACCTATTTGCATCAAACTCATTCTATTCCACACTTTTCAACCTAATACTCTTTCCCACCATTTTCAATTCATCTTCGATTGTTCACGCATTTCAAAACTCCTCTGAATCTAGTAATCATTGCATTCCTATTACCTCCCAAAGAGTCTCTAATAGTTTTAAGTGTCCTACAAGTTTGGACTAATAAATGATTACTTTATTAACTATTTTCAAGTTTTTTTCTTTTTCCTTTTTTTTTTTTTTTTAAAAAGAAAATTGTTAGTTTTTCGTTTATAATCTTAATCTAGTTAAATTTTAAATTTTAAATCTACATAGTAGTTTTTTCATAATGATGTGTATTTGTTTTTTTTGTTTTGTTTTTTCTTTCTTTATATTCTTGTAGCTTCTCTTTTATTATTTGGCTTAAAGCATGAAAGAGAAGAAAGAAATAGTAAACAAATTATTTTTCCTAAATTCAAAAGACTAAAGATTAAAGTCAAAAGTGAATTTGAAATGCTTCAAAGAAACGTGAAGGAAAGAATTTCATTCTATATCAGATAAAACCAACTTTTAAAAGCGAACAACTTACTTCCACTCATGTGTTTCTCTGTTTTATTATCTATACTTAAAAAAAATTAAAATATTAGACAAATTTTAAAACTAAAAATAATAAGATTAAAATCCTTGTTCCTGTTTTTAAAATTTGGCTAAAAAAATAATCAAATATATCGTAAAGAAATTGGAAAAGAAGGAAAACTAAAAAACTAAAAGGAAAAAAAAAGGTAATGAAATGAGTTCTTAACATACTATTACAAAATCTGGCTGATTTCTAAACGTAAATAGATCATCAAATGATTCGAAGAACATATATATAGAGATGAAAATTGATACCTGAAGAACAATCCAAATACCCCATAAGGTATTGGAAGCTAGCATCAAAAAGCAACCCTTCAACCAAGATTTGGGCAATGCAAGAGAAGAAGAATTGTCATTGGGGTTATGGACATTAAAGAGATGATGATTGTTAAATAAGTTCAATTGAGGGCCTTTGTAAAATGCTAACATTCCCACTCCACCAATGCACAATAATATTCCTGCTAGCTTTGCAATTCCTGCTATTGACTTCAACCTTAACACTTCCATCCTATCAAAATTAAGGGAACAAATGCTTTTTAAGAAATGATAATTAATAAAAATGAAAAGTGATGAAAAATAAATATTGGGTTCTTAACATTAAAAACCTTGACATAAATGGTTCATATTAAACAAATACCTAATCAAATTATCGGTCCCGTTCGATAACTATTTTATTTTTTGTTTTTGTTTTTGAAAATTAAGTCTATAGACGCTAATTCCACCTCCAAATTTCTTCCTTTGTTATCTACTTTTCATCACCAATTATTTAAAAAACCAAGCTAAATATTGAGTACTAAAAAAAAGTAACTTTCAATTTTTTTTTTTTTTTTTTAAATTTAGTCAAGAATTCACCATTGTAATTGAAAAGATACAAATCATTATAAGAAATGTGCATGAAATAGACTTAATTTTTTTTAAAAAAAAAAAAAAAGAAAAAATCAAATGGTTACCAAATAAGGCCGAAAATACTCCAATTTAGACATGAAGTTTTTAAAATTCAAGAATACATATGTATAATTTATACGATATAGATCTTATTTAAGTAAGGTCGTAAATCTAGACATGAAGTTTAAATCGATAAGAATACTTGAACTTAATTAGCTCATTGATAAAATATCCAACCCAACCAAAAAAAAATCTACAAATCTTTTTTTAAACTTAAGAGTATTATTTTTTCCCATTTATTCAAATTTAGAAGTGTTTTATTTATTAACTAAAGTACAAGTTTAGCCTCTAAACATTTAGGTTTGTGTCCAATAATCTTCAGATCTTAAAAAAAGTATTCTATTAGGTGTTCCAAATTCTTAATTTTTCATCGAATAGATCAATGTCTGATAACTCTCCCTAAAACTTTCAATTTTGTATATAATAAATCCTTAAACTTTTAATTCTATGTTTTATATATCCTCAACCTACTTAACCTTTCCTTAAAAAATAAACTATTGAACACATACTCAAAGGTCGTTCTAATTGATTTGTTTAACAGACTATATTTGTTAACCTTAAAACACCATTGAATATGTCAAGAATCTATTAGATATAAAATTGAAAGTTCAAAGATACATATTAAATATTTTTAAGGCTCAACAAGATATTAAACACAAAATTAAAAGTATACGACCATTTATACACCAACATTAAACTTTAGAGACAAAAGTTATAATTTACCATTTAATTAATTTTCCATGCTTCCAAACCCTCTGTTTTAATTCTTATACAAACATTAAGATTTGATTTATGTTACGAGTTTTACACTCAAAGTGCTACATGAATTTAACTCAATTTAGAAATTTGTGACATAAAATGCCATATTAAATGTAATAAAAAAAATGATTAGACAAAAGAAAAATGTAACTAAAGAAAGTTGGTAACAAGACAAAATACTATGGACTCCACTGAATAGAGAGAGAGCTTTAAATAATAATTACATTATTGACAAGAATGACTTTAGATATCTGTTTATTAAAGCAAAATGGACCATTAAATGTTGTATTGTGTGTAATTCAATCCACAACTTAATCAGCTTTTCTTTGTCGTTTTTTCCTCTTATTTTAGTACTACGAATCAGCTTTAATTCATGTTCTATAAATTTCAGCAATGAAATGACTCAATAAACGAAAGCCTTTTCACTTGTACGTTTTTAATGATTACCACATACTATATATATCAATCAGATATCGTGATCTAAAGTTAAATAAACATAATTCAACTAACATAAGATATGTATCATTTATTAAATATATAATCTAAAATTTTATTTGAAAACCAATTGTAAGACGAAAGTGACTTTGTATCTTATATAAATTGTGAAGTCTATCAATTTTTTTTAATGTGGATCTTCAATATTCTCAATCTAAAAATTAGAAGTTATTCAAATCTTCCACTCCACATTAGTCGAACTCAAGAGAGAAATAAAAAAAGCAATTGAAACACATATAACTTAGCAATTACCATCTCAAAAGTTATTGTTTGATTTCTTGTCTCAAAACGTTAATGGTAATTAACTTTCTCTTTGCCCTTTTGTAAGCAGATGTAACGTAAAAGATAAAATTTATGGATAAATTACAAGATTGGTTCCTATAGTCAGGTGAAAGTAGAATTTAGTTTTATAATTTTAAAAATTAAAATTTAATTTTTAAGGTTTGGTAAATATCTATAAATAGTTCCTATCATAAGGACTATTTAAGAGGATTTTATAATTCATAAATACTAAATTATAACTTTTTCTAAATGATAGAGACCAGATTTGTAATTTAACTGAAATTGATCTCTTATTTTAACTTCATAGTATATAACACACCTTTGTTTAGTTTGATATATTCTTCACTTTTTGGATGTTTGTTTTTAAATTAAAGTTCGTTTGTTTTATAATAAACTTTTAGCAACCTTTCTAAATCCTTGCCAAATTCCAAATAACATTAATGATTATTCGACAATGTTATTTTGTTTTTGTTCTTTTAGAATTTAATTTAGAGCCTTTCATTTATAATTCTTTTGTTTATCCAATGTTGCTTAAACCTCTTTTGATTAATTATCTAAAGTTTTTAAACATTATGATATGAAAAGAAAAATGTTGATGCTAAAAGTAACCATCATGTATATGTTTGTATAAGAAAATGATTATTATATACACTTTCAAAAAGTAGATCAAAGAGTTTTCTATGTATGATTCTATACTATAATATATAGAAAAATCGAAAGAATCCAACACTTCCATAAAATATTATTCAATTCACAAAATTTGAATATCCAAATATATATTTGTCAATACTAACATTGGTCTTTGTGATATGGAATTATAGCCTTTTTAAATGTATGGTCCGGATGTGATGAAGGCAATAAAAAAAGTGTCAACTTAGCTGATATGTTACGGTATACCAACTGATCCCATCCTTTGTATATATAGAGGTAGGGACACTATACTTCATATGGTTTTTCTTCTATTATCTTCTTTTCACTTGTTATTTCTTTGCTTTTTTTTTTTCTTTTTTCCTTGTGATCTCAAGAATCCATCCCATCAATCATTTCCAAAATAAATTTTACTATTTACATTGACACCGTCTTTGGCTCTTCTCATCTAAATTTAGGGTTTCCACTCCAAACAATATGGCCTTCTTCAACTTGGCCATTATGTTTCTCATTTTACTCTCCCCCCTTTCTTAAACTCATATTGGAAACTATCATCACAAAAGTGATAAGTTAAATTATAAATTTTTGTGGTCATCAAGTTTTATTTATTTTTCATTTTCGAGTGAAAAACGGAACATTAAGGTCTCGTTTGATAATCATTTCGTTTTTTATTTTTTGAAAATTAAACCTATAAACACTAGTTTCACCTCCAAATTTCTTCATTTGTTATCTAATTTTCACTAATGGTTTAAAAATCTAGCCAAATTTTGAGAATTAGAAAAAGTAGCTTTCAAAAAATTGTTTTTGGAATTTAGAATTTGGCTAAATATTCAACCATTATATTTAAGAAAGATGCAAATCCTCTTAAAAATGTGCGAAATAAGTTTAATTTTTAAAAAATAAAAAAAACTAAATAATTATTAAACAGAGCTTAAATGTTTGGGAAAAAAAAAAATAGAATGTGTCGAGGATATATAAGAAATAATGGCTAGCTAGATTATAAAAAAAAAATATTATTAATCAAGCTTAATTTTGAGAATTAAAAATTAAAACAAATTAGTTATATTAAAATGAGTCATTCAAGTACATCCTCTAAGCATTACATTTAAATATTTAGAATTTTAAAATACTTTATTGTTATGTAGCCAAATATCTGAAAAGTATTATTTTTAATGAATTAAAAACAATTTTCATCAACCTATGTACCAAATACATTTTAACAACATTAGAAAGAGAGTTTGTTTTTTTCTAAATCTATTTCATTCAATTTTGACCCAAATTAAGGAATCATCATGGAATCTGCCTCTTTTTTAAAAGTTAGTATGAGAGAAATAAAACATTTAAATTAATAATAAAGCACAAATAAAATAAGGGAATAAATTCTTTGCCTTTTAGCATCTCTCTTTGTTGAATTAACTTCTTTATATAGACCAAAAGTTACTATAGAAAAGACTTTTTCATTCATTCTTATTATAGATATATATGAACAAGTAGTTATAGTAAATTCTCAGCCTTTAATTTTTAAATAAACATAAGATTCATTGTATTTAATTATAAATTAAACTTCAATAATCTATTAATTAATGAATTCTTTAAAAATTCTTTAAAAAATTACAATACAACAATTCAAACATTATCCTAAAAACTCAAAGTAATAGAATTAATCCTCTATATATTCTTCGATTGTTGAAAAATATTAAAAAAAAAAAAAGTATGGGTTTAACAAATAACATAATTGTAAAAAAAAAAAAATGTATATTGAAATTTAAGGGAATAATTTGAAGAGTTAAATTTCTAATTTAATTAAGGAATTAATTAGTGTGTACCTAATTAAGAGGGCGACGAAGAAGGTGATGACAGGAAGAGAATTTGTAGTTGCTGCAGCCAATGTTGCTGACGTGTACACAAGAGCAATCCCATAAAGATTTAAACATATGGCTATCCTGCAAACCAAAACAATCTCAACATTTAAGCTCGGTTTGATAATCATTCTCAACCCGTTTCATAATCATTTTGATATCTCTTTAATGACCATTTGACTTTTGATTTTTTGTTTTTAAATGTAAATCAATATACACTATTTTCATCTCTAAATTTCTTTTTTTGTTATCTACTTTTTATCCATGGTTTAAAATTTTCATGTCAAAATTTGAAAACTAAAAAAAAAAAAGATAATAATATTTAAAAATTTGTTTTTGGAATTTGGAATTTGACTAAGAATTCAACTATTGAACTTAAGAAAGATACAAATAATTGTAAGAAATGTGAAAGAAATAAATTTGATTTTTTTTTTTTTTTTTTTTTTTTTTAGTTTTTAAGAATTAAGCTTGAAAACACTAATTCCACTTATTGATTTCTTTGTTTTGGTATATACTTTTTTAGTATGTTTTCAAAAACCAAATCATGTTTTGAAAACTTATTTAAGTTTTTTTGGAATATGGTTAAGATTTGGTGTGTTTCAATAAGAAAAATGAAAATTTTGGAGTTAAAAGAACGATTTGAAAAATCAAATAGTTACAATCCGTTTGATAACCATTTGGTTTTTTATTTTTGTTTTTGATAATTAGGTTTATTTGATTCACATTTTCTTATAATGATTTGCATCTTTCTTAAAATACAATGATTGAATTCTTAACTAAATTCTAAAAGCAAAAACAACTTTTTGAAAGCTTTTTTTTTTTAGTTCTCGAATTTTTTTTTGGTTTTTTAAAACATTGGTGAAAAGTAGATAATAAATGAAAAAATTTGGAGGTGAAACTAGTGTTCATAGGCTTAATTTTCAAAAAAACAAATAGCAAAATGGTCACCAAATGAGACCTACAAAACGAGATTTTGATTTTTGTTTTATTTTTTAGAAAAAAAAACAAAAATTAAGAACACGCCTTCCATAAGTTCAATCCAAATTACAAGAACTAAAAAAAACTTGTCTTTATTTTTAAAGATTAACTAATAATTCAAACGTTTATCTACGAAATTCAGAAATCATGATTAAAAAATTGTGTAAAACAAACACAAAAACAGTTCAATCTACCAACAACCTCAACCAAAAATCATAATAGTTAAAAAGAAACATACCCAAATAATATTATATTATAGTTGAATGAACCAATTCATTACTTTATGAGTAGAGTGGAGATGAAAAGAAGAAGAAGAAGATACCCAAACAAAGAGAGCATAAAAATCTTGCAGAAGGTAAAGAATGTCAAGGGTGGGGCGTCTTTCCTGAGAAACAAACAGAAAATAAAAAAGAATGAGATGAAAGAAAGAAAAAGAAAAAAACTATATAACGACTCAACTTTTCGAGACCTCTAACCAGATAGATGGATGGTTACAAAGTCAGGTAAATATACCATTGAAAAAAGAAGGTTATAGGAGAAAGGAAGACGGTAGCGAAGGCTTGACGATAGAAAACGAAGATATAGCTGTTCATTCCGTCATTGAAAGCCGCCTTTGAGAGGAGAAACAAGCCAGCATAAATGGTTTGAATCAGAATCACAGCCATGAAAGCTCTTTTATTTTCATCCATCATCATATATTTCATATTGATCATATGATATGAAAATAAAGTAGTGTTGTGTGTATTATTTGTTCTTAACTCATCATCTTCCTATTTATAATCTCCCTTCAGCCCCTCTTCTCCCTTCCTTTATTTTTATTATTATTACTCATATTTCCAAAAGATATCTCCCTAAAAAGACACTACCTTTATCCTCTCATATGGGCCCATCTTTTGCTTCCCTAGTGCTCTCTCTCTATTCACTACTCATCCCTCTAGTTTCTTTCATTCTTTTTTTTTTCCTTTCCTTTATATTTTATAATATTGTTTTTTAACTTCTCTTTAAATTATTCTGATTCATATACTTTCCAAATCAATCGTTTTAATCTTTATATAATCCTTCACGAAAAATGAGTGATCTGTTAAATTTTAAAAACTTAAAGGATTAAAATGATCATTTTTAAAAGTATAAATAGACTAAACGAGTATTGTTTCAAATTATGATGAACAAAAGTTAAAAATATAATGACCTTACCATGTATGTTCTGAGAGTATATGATGCAAAATTAACAGAAGAAGTTGAAAGAATAGGAATGAATTAATGTTATTTAAAAAAAATCTCCCTATCTTTTTTTTTTAATAGAAAAAAATTAATTTATATTATTTAATTTTGAACGATATATTTGTCATTTAAAATTGTAAACTAATAATTGTATCAACTAAATAAATTAATTTAAAACATTTAGATTCCATTTTTGAACTTTGAGTCCATTTTCAGTTCTTGTCTACTTCTATTACTCTCTGCTCATTGATGATGGAAAAACTATATATGTAGTATATATATATATATATTTAAGGATTAGAAGAGAGTAAATATTTTTATTTACATTATTTTGAGTTATTTTCAATGAAATATTCAAATAATGGTTACGTCCATGTATATCACTTTATAATGAAAATTTACTTACAAAAATCACTAATAAAAATTTAGGGTTTGAGGTGATTTTGGAGTTTTAATTAATACAATCTCTAGGTATAATTTATTTTCTTTCTAGTCCTTAAATTTCAAAGAATATGTGTTTGGAAGTTTTCAAAATATATCTTTTTGGTCCTCAAGTTTTTAAGAATATGTGTTTGGTTCCTAAAGTTTACAAAATACCTTTTTAGTCCAAATTTAAAGGTTCCTAAAACAATTTATTATTATATTTAAATAATTATATAGCATTTTAAATTAAAAAATTATCTCCTCTCTAAACTTGTTCTTTAAAAATAATTTTTACTAATTTTATATATCATATCATTATTTAAAATAATTACTTCGAAGATCTTTAAACATATTCCTAAACATTCAAGGACTAAAATATTTACATTTTAAAAATTTATGGACCAAATGCATATATTTTAGAAACTCAAGAATTAAATATGTACATTTTCCAAACTTATGAATCAATCACACATATTCTTCAAAATTTTAAAATTAAAAACGTAATTTTTCCTAGAATTATGTTGTTGCGTTGAATGTTTGGTCACCCCGACTTTTTAAGTTAACTTTAGAATTCTAGATCTTCGTTTTAATTATTTGATTTTAAAATTTCATAAACTTTTTATGGAAGGAGAAATTTTGGATCAATCACAAATCCAGACTTCATGAACACCATGCGCTCCGCTCTCTCAAGTCAAGTGTACGCATTCAACCGAGAGAGAATAAAAAGATCAAGTGTTAGAGATCGCGCCACATCACATCAAATCAACACAAACATAAATTCAACTCCATGAAATAAATATCGCAGAAAATCTCGTGTGAACACCTTCATGTTATGATTTTAACACATTTTGTTTATTTCATTAAATTTTGAATCAACTTTTGGAGAACTCACATCTACAAACCCAATAACTAATGTAAGGCATACTTATACATATGAAGCATATGCTAAATAGATTATTAAGAATTAGACCATAACAATTGAAATTATTTTTTAAGTAAAGGACTTCAAAGAGATTATAAGAATGCTTAAAAAAAATGTATGAACTAAATTGGAATAGATTTTCAATCTTTAACTTCTTTTTTATCATGAATATTATATCTTAATCAATTGAGTTATATTTGAATTTATAACATAAATTAAAATCTAGATAGCCATACTTTATAATAAATATTATGTTTTTTTTATTGAAAAATGTGCATTTTCTAAAAACAAGCATACCTAATTTGGTTAAGACCTATGAAACGCAAATACTTCATATGAAGCAAAGAATTCGTATCAGACATGTATGAGATGTTGATTCTTTCAAATAATTCCCAAATACATATCTGATACGTGATTTGACGTATCTATTTTTATGCTTACTTTTTTTAAAGAAAAAAGATAAGCAACTTATCTAATATTTCTCAATCTAAAGTTAGAGAGCCTATTAAAAAGCTCACTACTTGAGTCTAAAACTATAAGGGAAAAAAAGACCAAACTCTAGAATCATCTAATCTTTATCTTCATATTTGAGCCCTCACAAAGTTCACCAAAATATAACCCACTTGAATATCTTCAACAATTCAATGAAGAAGTTTTTCATTTATCTTCATACTTCTCCCTCTAGTCTTTTTTTTTTTTTTGATCAATTATGAGTCACTTTTCTATTACATTTTATTGACTTTTTTACTTCAACACCTTAGATTTTGCTTTTTTTATTTTATTTCAGTGATTGTATTATATTTTATACTATTGTCATTAACTTGTATATTAAATTTATTTATATTCTAGATTTTTTTAAAAAAAAACGTATCTTTAACGTATTGGTATCCTAGTTTTTTTTAAAAAAAAATTGACATATTGTCTTATCCTATTGTATCCGTATCTTGTATTTGGATCCGTATCTGTGTTTCATAGGTTAAGACATAAACAATTAATTTTAAATTTCTGGCTAGCTTGTGACTCGTTGGATTAGAAAAATATATTTTTTTTCATTTTATTTTAACACAAAAGTGAGTAAATTGCATGAGAAAAAGATGGCAGAAAATTCCTATCAGATTTTGGTCCCTATATCAAAAAGTTGACAGACCATACTTTAATTTCTTGAACTTTCAAAAGAATGGAGAGATTGGTTGTTGGAAAGCACTTTCCGTCCGTTAACTTAAAAACTATCTCCGATGTATGATGGTAATTGCAATTATACTTTTAAATTTGATAAAAATTGAACCCTCAAACTTATACAAGCGTTAAAATTGACCCTCATAAACTTACAACGATTATAGAAATTGGACCCCTAAATGATGATAAAATTTAGCCCTTAAACATATATCATTGCTACAATTTCAACAATTATAAATGTTTGAGAATCTAATTTTATCACTTGTATAAGTTCGAGGACTCAAATTTTACCGTTGAAAGTTTCAGGGTATAATTGCAACTACCACCATACTCTAGGAATGGTTTTTACAATTTACCCTTTTTATATAACCAAAATAGTGTAACGGGCGAATTTTAAATTTTAACCTCCAAACTCAAGAAAATAAGTAATAGTTGTCAATTATTGTTGAGTTTTACTCACCACGTTGGCAACTAATCATACGTCCTAAATTTTAAATTTTTACCAATTTATCTATACTATATATGAAAGGGGACTACAAGGGAAAATCTTTACATACCTATTTTACCCCTACATTTTTAAAGAAGGCCTATGTTACCATTTATTGATGAAACACAAACGTTTGAATGTATGTGCCTCTCAAGCTATTTATTATTCTTTGATGGGATGTGATTGTTCGATTACAAATTTCATTAAGTCCAATAGGTATAATTGATTTGTGATGAAATGTAATTGTTCGAGAGAATGTAGTTATACAGTTGATATTCACGTATGAGAAAAAATATTAGAGAGAAATAACTATTTCGTAAGAAATGTATAAAGTATTTAAAGAAAAATAAAGTTTAGAGCAATAGAAAAAAAAAATAATTTAAAATGATTTGTAAGAGAAAGTTAGAGACTACACATAGTTTTACAATAAACAATAAATACGAATGTATATATATGATCAATTATATTTTAAAATTTTTTATCTACTAAAATATGTTTGTGTCAACTTTCTACATAATTAAACATGATTTATTTTACTATTTTTAAAAATCAATGATAACAAAAATTAAGGTCCAATAATATAAATCTATTATATTTATAAAATTTTGTATACAATTAAATACTATTTTAAAACTTTAAGTTAAAACTTCGACATTTTACGTGCATAGTACGTATTTGTTATTAGTAAGCCTAACAAATCTTAAATATATGTTATTTTTTTGTGATTTTTTCAAACTTAATTTCTTTAGAAATGAAAGTTTTTGGTAAAAAAATAAAGCTAAAAATTGAGAAAAGTTGGAAATTAGAAAAAGTAACACGTAAAAAAGACTTAATTCTTTGTCGAAAAGAATATTGACGTGTGAAACTATAGAATTATGTGTAATCATGAGCATAATATAGTTAATTAAAAAATGGAAAATTTCTTGAAATGTCGAAATGGAGAGAATAAGAATATTCTCGAAATCTCGAAATTTTCTCTAAATTTCAAGAAATCTCAAAATTTTGTCGAAATTGGAGAAAAAACGAAAAATTTTCTAATCAAAATTTTGAGGACATCGAAATTTTGATGAAAATTTTAAACCATGATTGATAATAATAAACTTATTTTATTATAAGTAGTAAGTTAGTAGAAATTTAAATGAAAAATTAACCCACACATATGAGAAAAGGCCGAAATTTCAACCTTCTTCTTTGAAATAATATTTAAATGAGAAATTAATCCACACATATTGAATGATAATCCTAATTCATTCTCTAAAATTATACTATTATTACGTCATATATTAATTTATCCGAGACAATGCTAACATTAATGAATGAAAATATTATAATTAAGAAATACTAAAAGATAAAAATACTAAATCAAAACATATGAAATAACGAGGCTAAATTGAAAAAACATCCACACCAAATCCTATGTGGTTTAAAATTTAAATCCTATTCTCATCGTTTTGATTCATTTACTTCTATATATTTTTAAGATGTTCATTTGGTCATTATGTTTTGACTTTGGTTTATTTCAGTTTCTATATTTTCAAAATGTCTATTTTAGTCCCTATATTTCTAAAAATAACAATTTTAGTCTACTCAATTTTATTTGTATTTCATTTTTAAGAAATCACACTCGTTACTTAATTGAAAATTTTAAAAATATATAGATTAAAATGAATTAAACTGAAAATAAAGTAGGTAGGTCGTGATAAACATTTTGAGAGTACATAGACGAAAACAATATTTAAACCTACCCAAGTAAGGAAAAAGAAAAAAAACGAAAATTCTTTCCTATTTTGTTGATTTGTGACAAGTCGAATAATAGTGAAGATCATGTGTCAATATCATGCACCATTATATTTTCTTACCATTCCATTTTGGTGAGGGTTCACATAACAAGCACTACATGTTGTCCAAAATCTTCTCATCTTTTTCTTGTCTCGAAAAGCCAACCAATCTTTTATTTTTCTATAATTACTTTTTTTTTTATGAGCATAAAAATAGTGTAACTCATATATTAATTAGTTTGATTAGTTTGTGTAATTCGAAGTTAAGAAACTAAATCTATTTTTTTTACAATAATTGAGAGATAAAAATAGACATCGAACCTCTGATTTCTAAGAAAGAAGACCATGTTAATTACCGTTGAACTAAACTCACTCTGACAAGAAACTAAATCTATTGTTTAAGGTTTATAATGAACGTTTACAATAACTTTCAAAAGTGTTTTAAATGGTGTTTGGTCGTACTTGTGATATTCACTAGTTTATATAAGAAATTAATTTAATATTGATTATTTTTGCAATTTTTTAGGGAAAAAAAGAGAACAAACTGAAAAATGTTAGAATATCATTTTGGTCTATATATTTAGAGATTATTTTCATTTTAGCTTAGATGTCATAGAAAAAAAAGATCTTAAGATTAGTTACTAATAATAATTTATAGATTTATAATTATTTTTTCAAAACAGTTTCTATTAGCTTTCTTTCTTTGAAGCATATTATTATTATTTTACTAAGTTCGATACAAAACAATGACTTATTTGAAGACTCATTGAAATCACAACAAAAATGATTAAACAATCGAAAATGCAATATCTAAAATAAAGTATAGAACCTATATATATATATACACACACATGATACAAGAGTTTTTAAAAAAATAAGAAAAAAAAAAGTAAGAATTAGTGGAGGAAGATTTTAGTGGGCCTTAGTAATGAGGAGAAAATCGAAAATTCAGTTGTAATAGATCAATCATGGGCTTCAACTTGGGCCTCTTACATAAACTGTGACCACTGGGCCCCCTTTTCCAATTTGGGATATAATGATTTAGGTATTAAAAAAATTATATTTTTTTTAGAAATATAATTCTAAAATAGAGGAATTTTCAAAAATACAATACTAAGGAAAACTATTTATACAAAATAACAAAATTTAATCTTCTTTGATGGAGATCAATAGAAGCTGATAGAAGTTTAACAGTGTCTATCAGTGATAGAAGCTGATTGAAGTCTATCAGTGATACTATATGATAGACGCTGATAGAAGTCTATCCGTCTTGTTTTTTTTTTTTTTTTTTTACTATTTCTATCAATAGTTTGATATTTTTTCTATCTGTAAAAATTTTTCTTTAAAATATCATTTGTTTAAGTATAATATGTGAGGATAGAGAAATTTGAATTTTTGATATTTAGAGTGATAATACAAGTCAATTATCGAACTATGCTCCTTTTGACCTTTAAAATATAAGCTATAATAACAAACATTTAATTTTTTAAAAATATTTTTTGTGAATATGATAGAGCTAAAAGGGTTTTTTTTTTTTTTTTTTTTTTTTTGAAAATGTATTATAATTAAAGTGTGGGGCGGGGAAAGCAAACCTTAGACCTTGAAGTTGATGGTAAAAGTACCATATCGATTGAGCTACGTTCTCGTTGGCAGAGGGGTTTTTTTTTTTTTCCTACCCATCCAAAACATTAAAATAAATAAATAAATAAAACTAACAATTAAATCTCTTAATTCAAAACGCACTAAATCCCACTTGCCTTTCCCACTTAAAACCCAATCTCTTGGTTTTGGCAAATTTCCCCTGTCTTTTAGCTTGAGCCAATTGGTATGTGAATCACATATTAAAACCTAATTTTTTATTTAATGCATATTCCCTCTATTAATCTCTTATCAGTAGATGTGTATTATTTTATTTAATAGATCAATGTTGAGTTTTAAATATAGCTAACATGGCATATCATGATATACAAGAATATAATTAAAAAAAAAAATCATGATCTTTCTTATGTATTATTGTGATCTCTCTGTTTTTTTAACCAATCAAGATTATTTCTTAAATGATTGGTCTGATTTTAAATTCAACCTTATACACTTTTGAATAAATATAATGTAGATTTATAATAATAAAAACCTTAAAATAAATCCATCTTATACATATTATATTCTAATAAACATATTCGAAAAAGACAAACATGTTTCCTCGGAATCATACAGGCAATGGATCAAATATGAATGTTTTAATTAAAGAATAGGTGGGGGGCAAGAGGGAGATGTGACATTGTGCGAATTTGATGCAAATTATTGAATTCATCAAATAACAATGACATCATGGGAAAAAATGTGGTATTTTATAGGTCAAAAGTTATATAATTGTGAAAAGGAGAGTTCCTATTAAAATATATTGATATTCTAAGTAAAGGTTGGGAATTTGAGAGATTTTAAACCAAAATTTGTTATTGAATATAATAATCAATATGGGTATAATGTATACCTTACATTAATAATTTCTCTATCTCTCTCTTCAATTTATGTTGTTCAATTTTGTAATCTGTTAAGAGTTGGTTCTATTTAATGAAAAATGAATGAATGAAGTTGATAATCTCTTAAGTTTTTACTTAATGATATATAATCAAGATAGTTTTTCTTTAGTATATTAAAAATATTTTTAAATAAAAAACTTTTAGAGTATAATGGACATAAAATTTTAGAGAGAAATTCTATTAATTAAGAAGTTATTAGAATTGTTGATAATTAAAAGTGGTTTGATATAATTAGTAGTTTTTTTTAAAACACTTGTTTTCCTAATAGTATTTTATTTTCTTAAAAATACTTATTCACTAAAAAAAAAAAAAAAAAAGAAAGAAATCTGCAACGCTTTGTAAAACGTGAGAAGAATTTACAATGTTGCAACGGTTTCTTGTGACACAATAAAAATTTGTTGCAGCAGTTTCTTGTGACACGATAAAAATTAATTATATATATAAGGCTATTTTTAAATATAGAAAAATAAACAAAAATATTTATAAAATATATCAAATTTTAGAATTATTAATAATAGATGTTGATAAACACTAATAGACTTCTATCAATATCCATCAGTGATATTGATAGACACTAATATAAGTCTATCAGTATTTATCAACGTCTATAATTGTTGGTTCTAAAATTTTGCTATATATTGTAAATATTTTCAACAATTTTATCATTTGGAACAATTTCCCTATATATATCTTGAACATGACACTTGAAAGATAATGTATCAACATTTTATATCGGAACAAGTGGATTTATTTCTTGTTATATTTTTGGGTCTTAGTTTTATAATCTAAACTAATTTTAGTGAGTCAATTTCAATACAACTTAGTAATCAAGACATGCATTTTTTTTTTTTTTTTTTTTGGAGATTGAGGGTTCCATTTTCATACTCTCCACATTGTTAACTAAAAATGAACTTCTAATGAACAATCTCTTGGTCAGTAATTGTTTTAAAAGATTAATAATACATACTAAAAAAATTAGATAATATATTATTATTCCACTAACATGCTACTCCATAGTTTGTTGAGGTTTCTAAAATTTACTTCTTATAAAGTAAAAATAAATAATTAGTAAAAGGTTGTTTAATCAAATTTGTCATTCATAATCTTTAATAATAATGAATAGCTGACTCAACGTTCATGTAACTTACAACTGAGTTGTAATGCAAACAAATTATTTAAAATATTTTAAAATACAAATATTGTTTTGGAAAAAGAAATCCATTAATTATTGTATATTTTGATTGAATCAAATAAACATGTTAATATAAAAGGGATACTTGAAAAAAAAAATTAAATAAAGCATATGCTTTTCATAAGCGCCATACCTAACTCTCTCACCATAGGGATAGAAAGAAAAGAAAGACACTCTTTCCTTTTCTTTTTGGGGGATAAGATTTAGAATTCTAAAGGCAATTAAAATTAAATTTTTATCTCTATGAAATTCCCATTGGTCTCTTTAGGTCATCTTACTCCTTTTGCATAGCCATCATTCACTCACAATGGTTCTTTCTTTCTTTTTGTTTCTTCTCTCTCTTTTTTTTTTCCTTCTTTTTTCTTTTACTTGTCTACTCACAAAAACATTAAAAAAAATTTCTAGGACTTTGGTACTCATCTCAAATAAATTCAAGAGGTGCCTACACTTTTTCTTTTGTTTCTAGACTAAAATTAGAGGGTTATTCAATTGACAAAGTTGGACATTTGGATCCCTCCCATTCCTCTACCCCCATTATGGATCAATTATTGCCACACATTATAAATATATATATATATATAGAGCAATACTTAGTATTACTTAAGTCCATGTTCCACATTCCTCTACCTACATGAAAAATAATTGTTTAATTTTTTTAAAAAAATAATTACCACGTAGCAATGTTTAATTGGGTGCAACAAGGGGTTGCACAATAGACAGATGTAGCCCAGTTGTACCCAAACTTTTCCATGTATTATTAACCAACATTTGAAATGCTTTATCTATATTGTTTGGTTAGTTAACTTAAGCATATAATTCATCTAGTTAAAATATATGTATACAATCAAGATATTAGAGATTTGAATCTCTTGCACTCTTTGTTGTTGAGAAAATATATGTATCCACCACATGCCACTATTTATAGGAAATTTGGCAAGTAGGAGGTAGATTACATGGACACTAATAATGTATAATATTGAGACATATGGACAACACTTTAGGAAATGAGGGCATGACACATGATCAACGGACACTAAGCATGATCATCTAATGGACATCTATTATCATAATATTGATAATACTCTCCCTTAGATGCCCATTATATATATATGAAATATGTCTCGTTAAAACCTTACTAGGAAAAAACTCAATGGAAAAAAAATCCTAGTTTAGAGAAAAGAGTACATATTTCATATAATTTATACTCGTATATTTACTCCCTCTCATGGAAACATCACTTGAGGTCTCTGAATCGCCGCATTCTAATATTTTGCACCAATTTTCCAAAGGTTGCGGTAGGTAATGCCTTTGTAAATAAGTTTATCAGGTTATCTATAACGACTCGACCCCTTAGGACTTAAGTTAGGATGTTACTAAATACATATATGCATGAAACTCAAAACGAAACTCGGTTATGGCAAAATAAATGCTAATTAAATAAGGTAAGTTCAAAAGACTTTCATTAAATTCAAACGTTAAAACAATAGTAGGTTACCCAGAAATCATAAAGGACAGTACATAAGTCTGAAAAACGATTCTTAAAAGTAAGTTTTAAACATCAAAACTAAAAGTTAAGAGAAACATGAAAAGAACTTTAAATTTCATGATGTGGAAGTGTAAAAACTAGTCCCAATGGTTCGATCACGAATTCTGCTTGTCCATCGCCAGTGCATCTCTACCCTTACCTGAAACGACAACATGAGAAATAATGAGTATAAAATACTCAGTAAATAACCCCACTACTGGGGTCAGGCTGGGCATCTATGTTCTCTAGATACCCATATCTGGTGAAACATATAAACTACTCTAGTCCTCATGGGACACATATGCACATGAAACAAGAAGGAGACTGAGTCCTATCCTACTGTAGTTAAGTATGCCCACTACCTCTGGTGAATCCCGAAGGAGACACAAACTGGTGAATCCCGAATGAGACACAAACTGGTGAATCCTGAAGGAGACACAAACTGGTGAATCCCCAAGGAAACACAAACTGGTGAATTCCGAATGAAACACAAAATCTAATGGGCATCTAACTAATCAGTAAGGAAATTTGCACAGTCTCAACATCATAATCATCACTGTATGAATCTATGACATACATATAAACTTCAACATCATGGCTCTACACCATACACATATACGTCAACATCATGGTTCTACAACATAGATGTATACCTCAACATCATCAAATCAAATACAACCATGGAAGCACATACCATCTCATACTAGCATTCAAGTGTCTATGTGCATAAATAAATAATTCGGATCTCGTAACAGAACATACTTTAATCATGTTATACTATCAATCTTTCATGCAGTCATTCTGCCATAACCTTCATTTAACATGCTAGCATACATCTAATGCCTGGCCCATGGGCAGTTCCAGTAGTAAAATTACTTATCTTGATATTAGGTCGAACCAAAAGCAATTGAATCTTTGTGAAATTCTTGAATCCTTAATCAAGGCTAAACATAAACCAAGCTTTAAAATTAATAGTTAAGGCCAAATTCCAAAATCCAAATATTACAAAATATTTCCAGATAACCTTACCTAAGGTGTGGTCCAATTCGAATTCACCTTCCAAACCTCCAATTTTAAGCCCAAATAATAAGCAAACCAAACTCTTCTTCATCTTGAATGATATTCATGAATCGACACCCTAATCATAATTTGAAATTAGGCTTACATGATTAAAGCTTGAATTAAATACATACTTCACTACCAATGTCTCAAATAAATTATCCATATGTAGCTTCGTCAAAAAATCACTTCCAAATGACTTTACCAAAATTTCTCAACAACCAAAATTAATTCAAAAAAGGGTAACCAAAGTATAAAACTTACCAAAACTCGCTAAAACAAACTCCAACTTCACTGAACAACACCTCAATACCTTCACAAACTTGAATCCAAAGTTGAAACACAATGGGTATCAACTAATTAATGCCAAAAGTAAATTAGTATTCAAAATCAACCGAAAACAAACCCAAAAGGCAAAAATCTTACCCAAATCTATAATCCAGTGACGGCAAAAATGAACGACACTTGAGCAGTGGTGGACGGAAGTCATGAAGAAGAAATTGACGTGGCGGCTTTGGGCGGGAAGAAAAGGGGGATGGGGTTTGACTTTTTATAAAAAAATAATAATAATAATAATAAAATAAAAAAGGAAGTAAATATAATTACATTTAATTCTTTTCCGTTTTATACTATTAAATTCCTTTCCGTTTCAAAAGAAAATTAATTCTTGCCATTAATTTTCAAATTGAATAATTTCACGCCAACAATTAAATTTCCGCACTTATACTTGAAGTCCAAAATTCCAAAAATACCCTCCAACTAATAACAATTACTGAAATTCCAAATAATAAAGTTACTGAAATTACATTATTACTAAAAAAATGTGTGGGGTGTTACATTTTCTTTCGTACAAATTTGTTATATAGTGATATCGTCATTTTCTTCAAGATCATGAGTGTAGAAAAACTTCGGTGAAATATGTTTTGTTCTATCTCCTTTAATATATCCTTCTTTTATTTGAGATATGCATTTGTCTTCGTATAATATCATTGGAAGATTTTTATTAGAAGACAAACCACATATTCCATAAATATGTCGATTCATTAATCTTAGCCATACACATTCTCGACTAGCCTTGTGAATTGCAAAAATTTCAGCATGATTTGAAGAAGTGGTTGTTATAGTCTGCGTCACCGATCGTCTTGATATAACAGTTCCTCCACATGTAAATAGATAACCTGTTTGAAATCTAGCTTTGTTTGAATCAAATAAATATTAAGAATCTGCATAACCAACTAGATTAAAATTTGATTTATTTGAATAAAATAAACTCATATAAATCGTTATTCGGAGATAACGGAGTATATGCTAATTCCATTCCAATGTCTTTTTGTTAGAAAAAAACTATATCTAACTAATAAATTTACTGAAAATGCAATATCTGGTCTTGTATTATTAGCAAGAGACATAAGTGCACCAACTGCACTAAAATATAGTACTTGAAGACCAAGTAGTTCTTCATTATCATCTCGATGTTGAAATATATCTTTCCTCACATCTAATGAACAAACTTTCATTGAAATGTTCAATGGATGTGTTTTGTCCATATAATTTTTTTTCAAAATTTTTCCTGTATAAGTTGACTAATGAACAAATATCTCATCTACTAAATGCTCAATTTGCAAACAAGACAAAATTTTGTTTTTCCAAAATCTTTCATCTCAAATTATTTCTTAAGATATTCTATTGTCTTTGAAAGCTTTTCAAAAGTCTCAATTATATTTAAGTCATCAACATATACAGTTATAATAGCAAATTTCTGACTGTGATTTCTTTATAAAAACACATGGACATATTGAATTGTTTTGATTTCCTTCTTTCAACAAATTTTCACTCAGGCCATTATACCACATTCGTCTTGATTGTTTCAATCTATATAATGATCTCTGTAACTTTATTAAATAAAATTCCCGAGAATTTGATTTATATGTTTAAGGTACCTTAAATCTTTTTGGGATTCTCATATAAATATCATTATCAAGAGATCCATATAAGTATGTTGTGACTACATTCATAAGATGCATATCCAGAATTTCATATATAATCAGACCAATTAAATATCTTAATGCAATTGCATCCACCACCGGGGAATACATCTCCTCATAATCAATACTAGGTCTTTGTGAAAAAACATTGTGCAACTAATCTTGCTTTATATCTTGTGACCACATTATTTTCATTTCTTTTCTTCACAAATACTCATTTGTATCTCACAGGTTTGACACCTTCTAGTGTTTGGACTATTGGTCCAAAAACCTAACTTTTTGAAAGTGAGTTTAATTCTGCCTCGATTGCTTATTTCTACAGAAACTAATCTTTTCTATGTTGACATTTTTCAATAGATTTTGATTCAGGATCCTCACTTTAATATATAATATCAAGAGCAACATTATTCGCAAAAATGTTGTCAATAATTACATGAGTTCGATTCCATATTTTTCTGTCATGACATAGTTTATGGAAATCTCATTATTATCTTTAGGTATTTCACTTTCCTCATTAGTCATGTCATGAAATTCTTCACGGGTATTTACACCCTCAACCAAGTCTTCTTGACTATTAATTATTTTTCTTTTACGAGAATTTTTATCTTTAGAACCCACTGGTCTACCATAGTTCTGGTGTGCTCCAAACTCATTAGTGACAACTTGTTGTGTCGGGATAT
>NW_028326736.1:0-5000 GCF_027475165.1 Benincasa hispida
TCACTGCCAGTCGCAGACTTGCTGTCTAACCCCACACCATCCCGAGAATCGCCGGTAGAACCTGGAGAAACCCCTTAGCCGTCAGACCTCCTCAGTTCAAGAAAGGGCAAAGCACTGAGAGCACACTAGTTCCAACTCCTGCCGTCTCAACTGAGAGTGAGAAGAAGAGACGTGATGATATAGAGGTGTTTGGTAATATTCTGAGAAATCTAGAGCAAGGAGAGGGATTACCCGAGGCAGGGGTGGTGAACCAACCATTGTCTACGGAGGAGGTGGTGGTGGTGGTGGTGAATGAAAAGGTGGTAATGCCGGAGGCAGTGGCGAACAAAGAAGAGATAGAACGAGGCACTCTGGCCATAGAGACTCCTGAGGTAACTGCCAATGTAGAAACCTATGAAGGAACCTCTAAAGTTGCGGTGGCTGAAGTTACGATGGATGAGGTGTAGTGGAGACGTAACCAGAAGTAGTTAAAGAGAAAAAAAAGAAGAAAAGCAAAAGGGAGAAAGGCTAGAGAGGCGGAGTCTTCTCATCATCGCAAGGAGAAAAAGAATAAAGAAAAGAAGTATGATGACGAAGATGAGGAAGAGAAGAAGGAAAGGAAGAAGAAAGAGAAGGAAGAAAGAAGAATGCACCGGCATGAAGAAAGGCACCTAAGAAAAGAGGAAGAAAAGAAGCAGAGGGCTGCGAGCCCAGAAAAGGATAGAGAATCAACCTCTATAAGGGAGGACAGGGGGGAAATAGTGCAATTGATGGAGCCGACGCAACCTGAAACAATGCAAATGGTTGTGACGAAGGAAGGCGAAGAAGGAGAAGATACCCCTCTGATGCGGCGTCGCAGGGAGAATATGCCAAAAGGGTCTACTATTGACCCTCAAAGATTAATCATCGCGTTAAAAGAACAAGAAAGAAGGAGAAAAGAAGATAAGGAGAAATATGAGAAAATGGAGTGCGCAAAGCTCATCATGGCAGAAGGAAATCGCAGAAGAAGACTGTAAGATGTGGAAATGCACAGTAATAATGAGCTCACAAGGCTTGAAAGGATAAGAAGGCGCAAGGAGGAACAACGTCTATTGCTGGCCTCCGAGCAGTTTGTAGAAGAGTTCGAGAGAGAAGAAAGAGAAGAAGAAGAGGAAGAGAAAAAAAAGAAGGAAGAAAAGGAGAGGAGATTGGAAGAAGAGAAAGAGAAGAAGTGCGAAGCTAATAGAAAGCGCTTACAGAAGAAGAAGGGTAAAGAACTCGCAGAACGTAAGAAGAAGGAACAACGCAGAGAGCGAGAGAAGAGACAAAGGCAAGCAACTCGCCTTGTGTTGGTAAAAGAAAAGGGCAAAGCAATCGCAAAAAGTAGCAAGCCCACGTTGGCAAGGAAGCGTCCATCGAAGAGAAAAGAGAATGATGACATGCTGATAGAGATGGGCTTTTATCCTGCGCCAACGCCACTACCTGACCTCATCACAAGTGTGATTGTGGAACATGGCTGGGACACATTTTGCCAATGGCCAGCCATTATTGTGCCGTAGGTAGTGAAAGACTTCTACAGAGGGCGTCTACACGGAACCAGGGATGCGGTGACCTTTAAAGAAGAAATGGTGTCCTTCAGCATAAGGGACATCAATGAAATATACCGAATGAAGGATAACCCAGATGCACCGGGGAACAAAATTATTGATGATCCCACTGAATAGCAGATGGAGGACGTGCTGCAAGTATTAACGCAACCAGGCACGAAGTGGTTGGTTTCACTCAAGGGCATCTGCACTCTAGCATCCAAGTCTTTGCTTCTGAAGGGAAGGCTTTAGGTCTACTTGGTGAAGAAACGGTTGATCCCAACCACACATGACAGGACTGTATCAAGGGATCGAGTCATGGCCGCATATTGCATTGCATGCATCATACCGATTGACATAGGGCGGATGATCGCAAGACAACTCAGAGCACTGGTAGGGCATATTCGAGGATAGTACTTCTTTCCGTGGACTGTTTCAAGTCTGTGCCTGTCAATGGGCGTAGGCATTAATGAAGAGCCTATGCCTGAGGTCCACGGCCTCATCAACATAAAGATCTTGAGGTTGCTCCTCAAAGACTCCCCATATTGCCCTGAGCTACCCTTAAAAAGGCCCGTAATCGACCTCAATGTGCCATAGGGACTAAAGCCTAAGAGACCACACAGAGAAGACAAGAGAAAAGAAAAGGTCCAAGAGTCAACAACGCATAATCCAGAACCTTTGGACCCTTTACCCTTGGTAATTCACCCTCCAAGCCCTCCAAGCCCACCCGCACAACCTTCTTCTCCACTCCACAAACACTTTACCAATCTTCTCCTCATTCCCAATTCTTCAACTGTTCACCCAGCAGCCCTAACTTCACCCTCAGCCTCATCACTGCAACCTTCCATTCCATCACCGTAAGTCGATGACCCACATGATTTGGGTGAAGGCACCTCTGCCCAACCCAAGAATGATGTTGGTGAGACATCGTAGGCAAAACCCTCCATAACCTCCCTGGCTGCTGAGTTAGTAGAAATGCGGTCACTTCTGACCCAACAACAACAACTTCTCTTCCAACAGCACCAACTCTTCAATCAACAACAAGCCTACTTCGACTAGCGGTTTGATGCAGTCATGGAACAAGTTGATAGTATTCAGCGCAGTGTTGCCACATCAAGGGAAGCGTTGATCAACATACATCGTAACACTCATACGATCAACCGCCACCAAAGATAACTTGCGAAGCACAACCATGAATACTTTAACTTTCTCACAGCATACCTTCATGGTCCATTGGTGCCCCCGCATCTCAAGCAACACTTGCTTTTTGAAGAGACTTCTTTTGCATCACCGCGAAACCCTCCTCCAGACCCTTCAGCTCCTCAGCAATAATCTTGACATTCTATTTTTTTTTATGCGGCTATTCTGCAATATTTTTTTTCAATTCATTATTTCATTAAATTCTTTGATTCATTATAAAAGCAACAATTTTGTATTGCGTTAATTTTTAATTATTTGTATACTTTGTTAATATTCAATATAAATGAGTACATATTCACTCCTTTTTGCCTGTGCCTCTCTCTTTATCATCCTTTGACAATATTTGCGATGTTCTGACCTTTTATTTTTTTGCATTATTCGTTGCGTTGCCATGATGTATAATATGTTTATACTTAGAAACATTTCCCATACCTTGTAAATTCTGACTTAGTTAATTCTTAGTTTAGCAGTACTTTACCTTTTATCTTTCAAAGTTCTGCTCAAACCTTCTTTTTGAAATTTTTATTCTAAGTGTTTGTCTAGTCTATCCAAACAACGCAATGAGGACCTTGTTCATCTTTAAATTTGGAGGTGGGGAAGGTCTGAGCAGATAAGATCAAGAATATGCGATCTTCAAGAAAATGCATTCATATTTAAAAAAAAAAAAAATGGTTTATACAAAACTCCAATGTCAGCACAAGGGAAAACCTCAAAAAAATGTTCCCAATCTGATAAGAGTTTAGTTGTGAAAGAAGCTTGCTCGTAGTTGGATGTTCGTATGACACCTGTAGGAGCAAGCCAAAACGAAGGTGGGTTTCCAAGAGCAACGCAGTATGAAAATAGAAAAAATGCAAAAAAAAAAAAAAGATAAAAGAATGCAAGAGACAACTCCTCTGAATATCATGAGTTAAAGTTGAAATTGGCACACAACTGTAGTTGGATGTTCGCATGACACCCGTGGGAACAAACCAAAACGAAGGGTGTAACCATGACCAACAGTCTTTAATAAATTACGCAAAGTTTGACCACCGCATATAGACATATCAAGTTGTTTTGATAAAGAAGAGATAAACATTCTATTTAAAAAAAAAAAAAAACTAGAAAAGCATCTTTGAGCAGAAATTTGTTATTTAGAAGAATAAAGTAGGGCTTTGTTAAGAATTAGTAAGGATAGAAGGAAATTGCATTGTTAAGAAATGTGCCTAAGTGTAACATTCGGAGCAACCAATCGATGCGACAATCTAGGATAGGAATTGAGCATTATTGCCTTAGTAGAAGATATGCTTGAGGACAAGCCTATATCCAAATTTGGGGGTGTGATAACTTGTAGAAATACAAGTTATTTAAGCTACCTTATTTAGATATTGTGGCCAAAAGAGAAGGAATATGGGTCGATTGTATGAAAATTAGCTCAGAAATACAATAAAAATAAATTATCGCAATTACACCCACTAACATCATTAAGATGGTAGACGAGGATATTTCTACTCTATTTTGTAGGAAACCAAGTCACCTCTTGCAATCAAGGCTCAATGAGAAACTGAACAACGCATCTCTGTTAAATTGCGCCCGTCAATCAACAATGAAGAGACAATTAATGCAATGACGGTGCAATGCGATAGTCGATCCTGAGCTGAATTTCAACCGCATGTGGTAATAAAAACAACACCGCATGCGAGCAACCAATCAAAAGATGCAACTGAGCAGTGCAAATGTAGAGGATTGTGACACGTGTACAACTAACCGTTGTGCAGATTTGACGGTCTGATTACATAACAGAAAGAATATTTATTACTCCATCTTCGAAATTTCCATAACAAGAAATGGGGTCCACAAGCAAAGAGTCAAAGCTTTTCATCTATAAATACCCCCACGGATATACTTGATATGGATATACTGGATACGAGGGCTAATTGATGCTAGATCATTGAGAGAGAGGCTGAGCTGAGTACTGATTGGAAGAAATTCGGGAAGAGAAGAGACAAGGCCGAGAGGTGAGTCTCAGTGCGATTCTGCCAGATCCCTACTGTGAAGCTCTGTGTTTAGATCCCTACTATCAGTTGAGCAAGCCTGAGAGGGAAGCTCATCCTTCTGCACGATCCATCCACGCCGGCAAGCAAATCTCCATCCAAATCGGTGCTAAAACGTTGGCGTTTATTTGTATTTGTTTCTAACTCTATTTCATCAATTGTATTTCATTCTCTTAATCTCTTCATTCACAAATAATGTATCAGACGCTAAATAGTTTCATTTCCA
>NW_028326737.1:0-27871 GCF_027475165.1 Benincasa hispida
TTCTATCAGGTTTTTTCGGTTTGCCATTTTCATCATTCCTTACCATAATTTGTTTTTTCAAGCATTTTTTTTTTTTCTCAACTCTCAATTCTTTTCAGTCCACCATTTTTCATTTTAATATTCTTACATAAAGGCCACAATACTTATTCCATCTAAGTTCAAAACAATAATCATTAACGTTCAATCAAATTATATTTTTTGAGTTCAATTCGATGGGTATATTTTCTACTTCTAAATCATTTTGATTTTCTACAAAATTGTTAGCAACGCAGTTTCATGATCACTATCGTTCAAGTCTCTTACGTATGGTATCTATTACCGTTTATGTATAATGAAAAATATATGAATTAATATATACCAAAATACTAGTTAAGGAAGATGTATGATATTTTTCACATATATGTATCGTAGTTTACATTATATATAATTATTTTTATTGTATATAGAGTTGCAAATTAATTTCTAGATGCATGTATATACCATAGTTTATATATATGATATATTTTCACATATATATACCATAATTTATACTACAGATGATTATTTTAGTCTATATGTAGTTGCATGTTAATTTATAGAAGATTATGTTAGTAAGTATATACCACGATTTATATAAATATATATGTATTCTCTTATGCTACAATATTAGCATTAAAAAATATAAGATATACTCATGTATATGAATATATCACAATGTATATCATATATAGTTATTTTCACTATATGTATGTATGTGTATATGTGTTGATTAAAACAGATTAATATGTCTAAAAGTCCCATTTTTTAACAAAACTTTTATGAAATTAAACCCTAGAAATGGCTAAAATAAAATCATTTTTCCTTAAAAGATTTCACCATAAAAAAAAATAAATAAATAAAATTGAAAAAAAAAGAACTTAACACCTTTCTTTTATGAATTTTTCTATATTTTCTCACATTTAAATATAACGAGGGCTAAAATATAAAAGCCCTGATATATTTGTGTAAAAAAACATATTCATTAGTAAAGATCTCTACGAGTCACAAAAACATATTCATTGGTAGAGATCTCTATGAGGCAGAGATGGAGAAGATTTCCAATTTCCATCCCCTATTTTAATTTTCATCCCTGCAAAATCTCTCGCGGGGATTGGAATGGAGATTCTCCATGGAGTTTCCCGTGGAGAAAAATTTTCATTTGTTTTTTTATAAACTATTTTTTTAACCATTTGTTTTAATTCATTATCAATCAAATAAAAATTTTAAATTTCTTATATTAAATGGGTCATTTTATTATGAAATATTTTATTAAAAAAATAATATTTAATATTCAATAGGTAAAAAATATAATTAAAATGTTTAGTTTTCATAATTTTTTAAAGTTAAAAAGAAAGTAAATATTACAACAACATATTCAAGTCTTCAATTTAAAGTATATATGTGTGTGATAATTATAAATATACACACAGTATGTTTATATATATATATATATATATATATATATGTATGTATGTATATATGTATGTATGTATGTATGTATGTATGTGAGTTTTTTTTAAAAGAAAAGTGTGTATATATAAAAAGGATTGGTCATTTGTCTAGAAAGCCCACTTTATAATATACAGTACTGGACCAGTGGTGGCCTTGGCTTTATACATTTTCATAATACTATTGGGCCACTAGTGAACTAAGATGGTGATTTTGACTATTGGTAAACATTATTTATCATTTAAGTTGAAATGTTGGACAGATATTAAAAATTAATTAATCGATATCTTAAATATTGTTCATAAATACATATTAACTGCCCCAATTTAAATAAGAGTATTAATAACGAAATCTATTGACTTAGTTTTGAAGTAAAATTACTTAATATTGAATTTAAATATTTTATATAAATATTCATATATTTCATCTAAATATGCGTAAATTTGAACTTTCAATATTTATAACTTTTAATAATCCCACGTACTTTTTTCGTGTAGAACAGAATTATACCGAAATTTTATAAAGGCACTATTTTCATATTAAAAGGTTTCATTAACTTAATTTGAATTCTAATTAAGGATATGTTTGAGAGGTTGGAATATAATCAGAACTACGTAAAATGTTAAAATTAGTGTTGGAATGAGATCTGATGTTTGAAAATATTAGAAATAAGGGTTTGGTTGAAAATGGTTGAAGAGAATATAAAATGATTACAAACCGAATCCAAAACCTTCAATCTAAACATGAACTTAAGATTATAACCCATTATAGACCCAATGCATTTCAACCTCGCAAATCATATATTATTATATATATATACACACTTTTCACGTATGTATGTATGGCATGTATGTATGTATATATGTCCAATTTGATTTTTTAAACTTAGCATATTATAGACCCTTCAATCCTAAATGTCTCATAGTAATAGACATATGATTAATATTAATATTTAAAGGTTGAAATATTATTATTATTTATAAACCTAATAGAGTATACATCTCCAAAAGGGAAGCTAGATTATTATTATATTCATATTTTTAAAAATCTCATGCAAACTTAAAAAATTGAATTACTACCTTCTTAGGTAAAATATCAATTTATACAAAATAATTCTAAAAATTGTATCAATTTAAACCATGAACTAATAATTATATCAATTTAAAGATTAAACTTTTGTAAGTGTATCTGTTTATACGAGATTTTTGGAGAAACTTGTTTCGTGAAGTTGAACTTGAGTTGATGTTGATATTGATTTGATGCGATATGGTTCGATCTCTAGTACTTCATCATTCGATTCTCTTTCAGTTGAATGCATACGCTTGACTTAAAGAAGCGGAGTATGTGATGTTCTTGTAGACCCTCACAAAATGAAGAGAGCTCCTTTATTTATAGAGTTCTCTAGTGGGTTTCGTGTGCTCGGACTTGGTTGATTCATGGGTCTGACCTTTGGGCCAAATTAGTTGGATTGTGATCTACTTTGGCATTTATGCTAAGTTAAACCCATTTTTAGCTCGAGTGGACTTTAACCCAAATCATAATATCAAATTGGATCAAATTAATTTTACTCAATCCAACGTTTGTGATGAAAATGTGTGGCATCATAGGAATTCTTCAATTTATATCTCCAACTCCAATTTGGGGACACATGTCAACTTTTAATTGGTTCCAAATTCAATCATTTTGGAATTTCGTCATCAATTTAGCGAATGATGTGGCAATTTGTGATTGGTCCAAAATTTCTGCAGCAAATGTCCCTTTCGAGATTTATGCACATATGTGGGTAGGAATCTCAAAAAATATGAAGTTGGAATAAAAAATATGAGTTATTTGCTCTTGATTTAAACTTTATGTTCTAGCCAACCTATGAATTTGGATATAAGTTTAACTAGCATTTGGATAAAATTTGGAATTTTAATTTGAGATTTTACCTCCAATTTGATTTGGATTGAAGATAAAACCTAAATTTGATTAAAATTTGGGACGTAGCCAAATTTTAATTTGAAAGGAATTTTAGATCTTACCCACAATTTAATTTGGAAGCAAAAACCTAAATTTGGATGAATTTGAAATAAACTATGGAAGATGCCCAAATTTAACTTTTACATCAATTTGAGGCCTAAAAAATGTCCGTCTTTTTTACTTTTGGATAAAATTTGGAATATGACTAAATTTTAATTCGGGATGAATTTGAGACTTTATCCCTAATTTAATTTAGTTTTGGGATAGGAGGCTAAATTTGGATGATTTGGATTTGGGGATAAAATTTGGAATATGCCCAATTTTTAATTCGAGACTTTATCCACAATTTATTCTCGAAGTTGAACATTCGATTTTGAATAAAATTTGGAATATGATCAAATTTTAATTTGAGATTTTATACACAATTTAAATTTGATTTTGGATAAAATTTGAGTATGTCTCGAATCTTTCCTGAAGTTAAATTTGAGTACAAAATCTAATAAAATTAAATTAAATAGGGTCTTAATTTGATTTTTTTAATTTACTTTGAAATTAGGATAAAATCAAATTAGGAAATCCAATAAAAATCTAATATTCTAAATCAAAACTTTATTTGATTTAGATTTCCTAATTTTTCATGGAACTTGGCAGGATCTCTATAAATAGGACCCCAAATCCCATGCATGCCAACACAAACCGCCTTGCACGAAGATAAAGAAAAGATAAACTCTCTCTCCTTTTTTTCTCGAGTCGTCGCCCTAGAACTGCGAGCCGCGAAGCTATCCAGTCGCGAGTCACAATCTATCCTTGTCGAGACACCCATATATGAAGCCGCCAAGCTGAGCCATCCCTTCGCGAATCGCAAGTCACGCTGAGCTGCGAGCCGCAATCCATGAAGTCGCTTAGCCGGTTTTTTTCTTTTTTTGACTTAGCAGTGGGCACCTCCCTTGCCCAGATTCTCGATTCTCGACCAAGTGACTATTGTCATAATGCTTGCGCGCCGTCACTGGAGGTGTAGATCAAGTCGTCAATAACCATGTCGGATGCAAATCAAGTCATCATTAGTAGAGTTGGCAACGGGGTGGGGCGAGGTTGGGGATGCACTCCCTTTTCCCGTCCCTGTGGGATTTATAATTCCCATCCCCACCCCATTCCCGGTTTTGGGGAGTCAGGGTCGGGGAATCCTCATTTAGGGATCGGTTCCCGTGGGAAAAAATTCTCCGTTTATATTTTATATTTTAAATTATTTATTTATTTAAAATAAATTATTTTTTGTATTTATATTCAAATTTTAAATATTTAATATAACAGAGTATTGTTATTATTATTTCATTTATTTAAATTAATAATTAAAAATATTTTAGATTTAATAAAAAATTTAAGATAATTATATTATGAAATAAATTTAAAAAAAATTAAACAAATAAAACAACAACTTATACATACATACATACATACACATATACACACACATATATATTATTGTTATTATTATTAAAAATTATTAAAAAACATATTCGGGGTGGGATCAGGGTCGAGGATATCGTCCCCATCCCTGCCCCGTCCCCAATCGAAGACCCGTTTTTTATCCCCGGTTTGACCCCATCCCCGGTCAAATCAGGAATTCTTCACCCCGATTGGGTTGGGACTCAACCCCGTGGAAATTTTTGCCAACCCTAATCATCAGAGGTACAAATTAGTTACAGTTATCGCCACCAATCTAGTTGCGCCGTTCGTTGGGGAGGAGTAGGAGGGAGGGGGCACGCAACTAGGGTTTCTCAAACTTTTTTTAAAATTAATTTAATTTCATTTTTTCGTCTTCTCTTCTTTTATTTTTATTTTATTTTATGTTTTTCCTTTTCCTTTTCTTTTTCTTTTTTCTTTTTCATATGTTTTTTTTCTTTTTTTAAACTAATTTAATTTCCCAAAATTTTCAAAAAAAATAATTTAGTTTTTCATTTTTTTTCTTTTATGTTTTTCTTCTATTCTTCCTTTTTTTGCTTTTCTCTTTTTTTTTTTTACTAAATTAATTTCAACTTTTTTCTTTCTTTTCTTTTTTTTTTCCTTTTTTAACAAGTTTAATTTTTTTAAAAAATCTATTTTTTTTTTGTTATATGCTTTTTTTGTTTTTAATTTAATTATATACATACTAAACTGCCACATCGCCTTTTTTTTCATAAAAATCAAAGCTACTGATAACTCGCATTTTAAGGAGCAATTTTTTTTTGTATAGCTCGCCGACTTCTATGTATTCCTACAAAAGTTTTGTTTTGTTTTGTTTTTTGTTTTTTGTTTTTTTTTTTTACAACAATGTCTCAATATGTAATTATTAACTTTGTTGATCTTAAAGAAGACTAATTCATCTGGACTAGATCTTTTCGCCCTTAGAGAGAGTCAGATCATTCTCCCCTAGAGAGGGCAGGATCATCTTGCCCTTAGTGAGGGTCGGATCATCTGACCCTGCTGAATCGTCGCACCTTTGAAGAGGGTCGGATCATCTTGCCCTTAGTGGGGGTCGGATCATCTAACTCTGCTGAACCACCTCACTCTTAGAGAAGGTCGGGTCATCCCCCTCTAGAGAAGTGTTGGATCATCTGATCATGTTGAATCGTCTCGCCCCTAGAGAGGGTTGGATCATCTTGCTTTGGAGAAGGCTAGATTATCTTGCCTTTAGTGAGGGTCGGATCATCTAATCCTTCCGAATTGTCTCACCTTTGGAGAGAGTCGGATCATCTTGCCCTTAATGAGGGCAGGATCATCTTGCTCTGGAGAGGGTCGGATCATCTTGCCCTTAATGAGGGTCGGATCATCTAACCCTACCCAATTGTCCCATCCTTATAAAGGGTCGAATCATCTTGCCTTTAATGAGAGCCAAATCATTTAACCCTGCCAAATTGTCCTACCATTAGAGAGGGTTGGATCACTTGCCCTTAGTGAGGGTTGGGTCATCTTGCGCGCTCGCATCATCTAAGGATAGTGACATTAGTGTTGGGGTTGATGCCTTAAATCTCGTAGAGTCTTATAGTTTGTAATTGTAATGTATAAACATTTTATTTATGTAATAAAATATGTGATGTTTTATTTTAAAATTAGTTGCATTAACCTTAAACCAATAAACTAACATCCAGAGTTATCTTGTAGCTTAAATATGTATGTAGAGACATACGGGTGGATCGTGTTTAAGTGATAACCTAAATGGTATGTAGTAGATGGATAAGGCTGGATACCATATCATTGTGACATTACGAGTATGACTCATTTTGTATATGTTAGAATAGCTGTAAAGTGCTACAAATGATATGGTCTTGATCATTCATGTGGAGACATGTGAGTGAGGATATTCTGTACAAAGGAGTTCGTATAAGACTGGATCACAAAATGTTTAGTCTTATTATATAACGTCGTTCATAATTGAGACTTTCATTTCACAAGGATGACCATATGTAACATGACCTGAATCCTGAGTAAGTTATGAACTCCTGCCTATAAAGACAGTCCTTTGATTTGTATGGGTGAGACTGGCCAGATCGCTGACTCAACAAGCCTACCATTTTGGGGATTCGTCTGATTGGGGAATTGGGAACATAGCTACATAAGAAGGAATTCACTCATTCCCCAATGTTGGATCAAGTGGATAAATTGCTTCCTTAAGGACTGATTCCAGGGCTTGAACAATGTGGTGTCACACCCTTTCTTGGTCCGGGAGAAGTTTGATCATAGTTGAACTATGATTTATTGTTCATTAGAGGGATCAATGGTACTTAAGGAGTAAGATATAATTATAGGGGCAAAATGATAATTTTGGCCTAGTTGTACTTATGAGCAATTTGTGAAGGGTCATTGTACTGTTGATTGGTTCTATTAAATGGACACAGAAATATATATGTAGTGCGAAGAGTGCAGCTGTTGGTCTTTAATTTAACTAAAGAATTTAATTAATTATTCACGTACAGTTTGGAACTTCAAGCTCCAAGTCCATGAGGTCCCCTCGGTAGCTCAATGAGAATCTGTTTTTGGATTAATTTGAATTGTTCAAATTAATCAAAGGAATTAATTATATATGATATAACTAATTTAATTTCAATTATATATGATATAATTTGGGACATTTTTAAACATAAAAAATATTTAAAATTATTTACATTTATAACAAAAAGTTGCAAAAGTACAAAACACTTTTAGACTTTTTGCTATAAAATATAAATATTTTTTTAATTTTTCTATTTATAAGATTTTTTTCATATAATTACTGTAATGTATTTCATACATTATAATATAAAGTTGATTAGTTAGGAAATGAATTTTTGAATATAATTCAAATATTAATTATATGAATTGTATTCATATGATTAAATTAAATATAAATTTGATTTATATTAAAAGCCCTTGGTGAGAGAAAATTGAAACTATAAGTTGTATTGTATTTGATACAATATAGAAATTATAAGTTATGTGTGTGTATATATTACATATCTATGTATGTATAATAAATTAGTTATTATATATATACATACATTATATTAATTAATTAATTTAAATTAATTATTTTAATTTTATCTCCACCCACATATTATGTGGGTGGTTGACAGAAGAAGATATTTTGATATTCCTCTTATCCCTTTTGGTCAGAGAACTTAAGTAAGAAAAAAAAAAAAAAAGAATACATAAAGGTTATGTGTTTTTCTTCCAAAATCTCTGATCTCTTCTTCTGTATTCTATAAAGATTTAATCTTCCCTCACCAAAATAGCCAGAGGTCACACCTCCCGGGTTCTCTACCTGAGAATACCTTGGTTTCCAAGTGGTGGTGTCTAATTGGCTATTTCACAGTTTGTGATTGTTCATTGGAAAGGATATGTGAAGATTTTAGTTCTTCAAAGGTAAGGGTTTCTGGAACCCTAATTTATTCTTTTGTATTTTTATTAAGCATGTTGTATTTCTGAACTAAATGCATGATTTTGTATGCTTTTATGCAAAATTTTCATTCTGTAAAATTATGAAAAATTGGGACGATTCCGCTTCCACTCAAGGATCCTTCTAAAGGATCCTTCAATTAGAAGCTCCTTCAATCCTCTCTATCTATTTGGACTCGGCATATGTCTAAGCCCCATGGTACTCGCCATCTTTCACTTCCTGCTTCTTTTAAATTATACCACTGAAACTTATTACTCTTTGGTGACACTTTTTTTTTTTTTTTTTGGTAGAGCAATGGCCTTACGGAACATGTCTCGTATGGTAAGAAACATCTTGTAATTCTTGAAGACAGGAATCAACCTACAACTAATGGACTTAGCCTACTTGTGGAGGAGCCATTAGTTGGTCCCTTCGAAAATGTATGGCCTGATTTGGACAACAATATGATCCCACTTGAATTATCAGCAGAAGTGCCCATGACTCAAGGAGAAAAAGTGTGGATATTACAATCCTCAATTCATAACAAAACTCCTATCCCTAATCAAGTGTTAACTCTTGGGCATCAAATGATTAACGGTGAGACTCGTTGGAATGCAACTATAAAAGTCCCTGGAGAATTTACCTTTATCGACTACTACTAGGAATGGCTAAAGTTCGTAGTTTGTCAAAACTAACGAGCACTTCAGCTATCTGTTTGTTCGGTGCGGTGAAAACTTCTTTATATACGTATGATTGAAATAGTTGAGCTTTTTGCAAAGCTTGGTGTCCATCGACCAATACCCTTCACACTATAGCGGGTGAATTATCCATCTCCCTATGGGACCTATGGTCATTTAGTGGCCTTCCGATCAGAAAGGGCCTCTATGAAAAGGACATTCTCTATCTTAGAGAGTTAACAGGCTCTCGAGACAAAAAGGGACATCTCCCAAAGTCTTGTGAACATCTTTTTCAAGCATACCATTCAATAATTTGCCTGCAGAAAGAGTTATGCATCGTCTTATAAGAATGACTCCCTAGTGACCATTAGCTTGTGGATTTCGTTTTGGTTCCTCGTGATGGAACACGAGACATACGTAGCGAAATTAGGATCTAATTACACTCTAATTGCTTTTAATTAAAAGGAAACTAGCATGTAAATCAAGGGAAAAACAGTAAATTAATAGGATAGGATACAACCTTTGTAGCTCCCGAAAACCGCTTTTCCTCGCTGAATCTCGACCCGAACTCTTCCGGACCACCACTAGAGTTGACCTACTATCTTCTGGACTCAAAACCGGATCGTGGGACCCGATGGATGAAGAAAACGAGAGAGAGAAAGAGATGAAAAAGAAGATGGAATTTGGGTAGGGTTTGGGTTTTTTTTTCAGCCCAATTTTAGAAAACAATTTGGCAAAATTGGCAAAACTTTTTCAACCAAATTGAAAAACCTAATTTATAGAAAAAAAGCTATGCAACAATTGCATGAACTAAATCCATAAAAACCCAACACCTATAATCCACTATCTTAGTGGGCTTAATGTCTCCACTATAAGCCAACACCTAGCCCACTATTTTGTTAGTGAAATTATCCAACAAAAGTTTGGATTTTCCCACTAACTTTAGTCAAAGGGCAAACTAGTCATTTGGTCAAAGTCAAACTTTGACTAAAAAGTCAGCATTTTGACTTTTTATGATTTTTCCGTGTTGACTAATTTTGACCTCCCGAGCATGAATCCGCATTCATTTTCTCGAAAATCAAATCATATTTGAATATAAGGTCGGTCAAAGTTTGACTTTTCAAAGTCAAAAGTCAACTCTTTGACTTTTTATATCTTTGACCATTTCCATTATTTCCGAGCTTCCGAATATGAACGTGTTCATATTCTTGATATTTAAATCACATTTAAATATTAAAGTTGTATTTCTAAACTAAAAACCCGACCACTATATCACATATACTTGTCGGTTTCTCTCTCTTCACCTAATTCGAACAACTCGAATTATTCTATCATATTGTTATAAGTTTATTCCATATTGGCTAGTAGGGGAACCTAATGAACATATAGATCATAGGCTCCAACGATCCGAGATTAGCTGGCTAAACTCTTTAGACGGAGCTAATTAACATTCGTTAACTAACAGGTCATTCCACTATAGTTCCATAGTTGCACTCCCCTCACTATAGATATATTTGTGTCCATTTGATATAACCATGATTAGTAAGCTAATCCTTCACAGGTTGTTCGTAATCTCGGCTGGGTCAAAAAACCGTTTTACCCCCGAGACTACATCTTATTCCTTAAGTTTCACTGATTCTCTAATGAACAATTGGTTTAAGGTCCAACCTATAAACCGAATCCCTCTCGGGCCAAGAAGAGGGTGGGACCCCTTATTCAAGACCTGGATTCAGTACTAAAGGGAACAACCTATCTACTATCCCTATAATGGGTAGGAGTGAATTCTGTCTTGCACCATATGTTTTCAGCTATCCACCCGATCTTACCCCTGAAATGGGAGACTTATTGGGATAGCGATGATGAGCTGCCCTCACCTATGTATATCTAAGGATAATTCCGAGTGAACAGGAGTTCATAATTAGCTCAAGATTAAGATTAAGTTACCTAGGTCATCAATTAACGAAATAGTCAGCTTTATACATAAAAAGACATTTAGAACGTAAAAAAGTGACTATTTTATGGTTCAATCTTATGCAAACTCATTGCATAGGATGTCCCCACTCACATATCTCTATATGAACGATTCAGGATCACATCGTTTGTACTAATTACAAAGTGGGCAGCATCCATAGTGTCCCCAAAATAAGGCGCTCAACCTTATTCATATACTATATAGACCATTTTGCCCATATATTTGAACTTGATCCACCTTTATGTCACTACATAAAGTTCAAACTACATTAAATAGCCCCAGGACCTTAGTTTATTGGATTCAATATTACAATTTCAATAACAACTTTATCGAAAAAAAAAAAAAACAGAATATGTTTATTAATTTACAAACTACGAGTTTTAGGACATAAAATCCAACACCTCGAGACTCGAAGATATAGTCACGAGATCCACCATCCGTTAACTGTTGGTCACTCCACTAAAGACCAACAGTTGCGCTCTTCTCAATACAAATATATTTCCGTGTCCATATAACCAATCAACAGGGCGATGACCCTTCGCAAATCGTTCGTAAGTATTGCTGGGCCAATTTACCGTTTTGTCCCTGTAGTTACATCTAACTCCTTAAGTACCACTAATTCCTATAATGAACAATAAGTCATAGTCCTACTATGACTGAGTCCTCTCTTCCAAAGAGAGAGTGTGGCTATTATATTCAAGACTCGGAATCAACCCTTAAGGGAGAAATTTATCTATTACCCCTACTTCGAGGAAGGAGTGAATTCCGTCTTGTGTAGTTGAGTTCCTAACTCCCCAATCAGACGAACCCCCAAAAAGGTAGGCTTGTTAAGTTGGCAATCTGGCCACTCTCACCCATACTAATCAGAGGCCCACCCTCATAGGCAGAAATTCTCAACTCACTCAGGATTAATGTCATGTCACCTATAGTCATTTTAGTGAAATGTAAGTCTCAATTATCAATGGTGTTATATAAAGAGACTAATAATCTCGTGGTCTGGTCTTATACAAACTTTTTGTATAAGATACCCCTGCTCACATGTCTCCACATGAATGCTCAAGATCAAACCATTTGTAGCACTTTACAATACTTGTAACATCTATAAAGTAGGTCGTATTCGTATTGTCACCAGGATAAGGTATCACTTCTTTATCCTTGTACTACAGACCATTTAGATTATTACTTAAGCCATGATCCCCTTGTATGTCTCACATATATGCTTAAGTTACATGAAATAACCAAGGATCTTAGTTTATTGGATTTGAGTAAATGCAAATAAAATAACACTGATTTTATTAATAACAATGTGTTTACAAAATATTTACAAACTATGAGACCACCGGGAGAATTAGAACACCAATCCCAATACATATATCCTTGGAAAAGCAGGAACTAGAAACCAAACTTCAAAGTCTAGATACTGAGTCCAAGAAGCTGTCCAGTTTATCCTTTGAGAAAAAGGAGCCATAGCTGGAAAGGAACTTGAAGTTGCTAAAATCCAGGAAGAAATCAATACTCTTAAGAGCACCCCCTGTTGGGTTTTATTTCCTAAAACTTGTGGTTTGTAAACATAAACTTATTCTGTCATCAACAAAGATGTTATTGAGGCTTATTCAATAAAGTTGCTATTAAATGTATGAATTGCTCATTTCGTTTTAGAAAGAACCTAAATCCAATAAACTAAAGATCCATGGCTATTGTATTATTGAACTTTATGTGGCGATATTAAAGAGGATCAAGTTGAGTAAATAGCCAAAACGGTCTATAATATATGAATAAGGTTGGGTGTCTTATTCTGGTAACACTATCAGATGCGGTCTACTTTGTAGTTGTTTCAATTTGTTATAAAATGCTATAAACAAAGTGATCCTTATTCGTTCATGTAGTGATACGAGGAGTGAGGGCATCATATGCAATGAGTTTGCATAAGATCGGACCAAGAAATAAGTCACTCTTACTTTATAACGATGTTTACTATTTAAGACTGACTATTTTAAAGCGATGACCTAGGTAACTTGATCTTAATCCTGAGCTAACTATAAACTCCCGTTTATTCGGGATTATCCTTAGATTTGCATGTGTGAGGGTTGGCTCAATAAGCCTCCCATTTCAGGGGTAAGACCGGGTAGATAGCTTGGGACATAAGGTGCAAGATGAAATTTTCTCCTACCCACTTTTAGAGATAGTAGAGAGGTTGTTTATTTAAATGCTGACTCCAAGTCTTGAACAAAGTGTTCAGGTTGATGCCCTAAATCTTGTAAGGTTTTGTAGTTTGCAAACACTTGTATGAACAAACATTTCTTGATTAATAATATATGATTTGATTCACTTCTGTCTATGAAATATATGATATTTTAGTTGCATTAACCACAAACCAATAAACTAAGATCCATGGTTATCATTGTAACTTAAACATGTATGTGGAGACATACAAGTGAATCATGTTTAAGTGATAACCTAAATGGTTTGTAGTATATATATAAGGCTGGATACCTTATCTTGGTGACACTACGAGTATGGTCCGCTTTGTAGGTGTTACAAATGTTGTAAAGTACTACAAATAATCTAATCCTGATCATTCATGTATTTGACATATGAGCGGGGATATTCTATACAAAGGAGTCTGTATAAGACCGGACCACAAAATGTTTAGTCTCATTATATCACGCTGTTTATAATTGAGACTTTCATTTCATTAGGATGACCATAGGTAACATGACCTTAATCGTGAGTAAGTTGTGAACTCCTACCTATGAGGGCGGTCCTTTGATTTGCATAGATGAGAGTAGCCAGATCGCTGACTCAACAAGTCTACCACTTTAGGGATTCGTCTGATTGAGGAGTTAGGAACTCAGCTACACAAGATGGAATTCACTCCTTCCCCGAAGTAGGGGTAAGTTGATAAATTTCTCCCTTAAGGGCTGATTCGAGGTCTTGAACAATGTGGCGCCATGATGCTTGATTTTATGAAGTGAAAATGTGGATAGTATGCGTTGATGAAGTTGCGTTGTACACTCAAGTTTCCTCAGCGGAATCTAAGTGTAAATTCCCCTGAGTTTCCTAGTAAGTCGAGGGTCGAACACAGGGACTTGTGAAAACAGAATGTTGGTAATTTTAAGGAAAATCTTACGGTAACCAAGTAAATAAATCGTTGGTTTGTTGTTGATTGTGTTAATGAGAAAATAAACAAATGCGGCGGGTTTGAGAAAAGGCAGTTGTGTGAGAGATGCAATGAGTGCGATGAACGGGTTGAGAAGATCTTTAGCTAGCGTTACTTGGGAATGCGTTAGACTATGCAATCATGTTACAACCATGCACAACAAGTCATTTTCCAATGCAAATGCGATGCTCCTAAGTCTAGGACGCATGTGTTGAATGCAAAAGTGTTCATAAAGCTTATCCCTAAGTCTTTACTCTCGTCTTATGCGATGATGCAAAATACAAAAAAGCAAGGTGACCGTATACAATCATATCCTATCTCTAGGATGCATGCAATGCGTTGATAACAAATAGTGCTCATTTCTAAGCTCCTATCTTTTGATTATGCGTTCTAATCTGGCTCTTCCGAGCCTAGATTTTAACCTGACCTTCCAAAGTCTAGATCTTGTCCTTAGACTACCCTCCCGAGTATCTCTAATGGACGAATGAAGCATACATAATACAAGATAATCACAAAGCATGAAGATTCCCTAGTTGTGCTAGCTAAATGTTCCTCAACCCATTCAACTGATTTAGCTACTCATGCGTAAATAATAGAGAGTGAACAGATATAGAGAAGGAAATTCCATTTTTATAAATGAGTTTTAAATACAAAATAACAATGGAAGTTAAAGGTAGAAAGTATGGTAGCAATTCCTTGCTGACCGAGGCTTTTACATTGTAATCTCTATCTAGTTTTAAAGATGTTCTTGCTTCCGCGGCGGCGACCCTCTCTCTGTCCTTAAAGCTTCCGACACTCCCCCAAGCTTATCGGAATGATCTGCCGGCACAACCTTCTCCCTCGCGTCCACCTTAAAATAAAAGAAAACTATGAACAAGGACGTGCGAACATATGAATTTCGAAATGAATAATGGTGAACTGATCAACCCCTTTTCTGAAGGCTGCCCTTGGTATTTATAGACATCCAAGGTGAACGGCGGCTTCTCTCTCATGATTGTACAGATGAGACGACTTTAATTCCTGACCGATGCGCCGAATATTTGTCACCGAAAACCTGAATGTACTTGTGATTGTTATCGGCTGTCAACTTAATTCGGATTCGACTGTCATCAACTTTCTGTCCCATCGCGATTAATTAGCCTTTCACCTAGATGCGCCCACCATGTTGTGCTGACTAAGTTGCGGTGATCCTTCTCGGACGAACGTTTGCGAACACGATCATCGCAAAGCTTTGCGGTGAAGTTGCGCTCGACCAATGATTTCCTCTGATTGCAATTCTTGCATTGCGTCAACTGTTCTAATGCGATGAACGCATGCGACCGTGATATTATGAAATTTATGCTTAATGGACGCAAATTAACATATTTCATCAACGCAATCCAACATTGTTTAAGAACTTAGCACTATGATAACGTGCATTTCTGTCCATTATCACGCCACACTCTTTCTTGGCCCGAGTCATAGTGAGACTATGATCTATTGTTCATTAGAGGAATCAGTGGTACTTAAGGAGTTAGATGTAACTACAAGGGCAAAATGGTAATTTGGTCTAGTTGTACTTACGAGCGATTTGTGAAAGGTCATCTTACTGTTGATTGGTTATATCCAATGGACACATAAATATATCTGTAGTGAGAAGAATGTAACTATTGGTCTTTAGTGGAGTGCACGACAGTTAACAGATGGTGGATAATGTGATTAAAGAGTTTAATCAATTATTCACGTACCGTTGGAGCTTCAAGCTACAGGCCCATAAGGTCCCCTTGGTAGCTCAATGGATTTAAGTTGAGAATTAGTTTTTGGGTTAATTTGAAATGTTCAAATTAATAAGAGAAAATTTAATTAGATGTGATATAATTAAATTAATTAAATTATATATGATATAATTGCTATAATGTACTTGATACATTATTGTTTGATTGGAGGAATAAATATTTGAATACGATTTAAATATATTTTCTATGAATAAGATTCATAATTATTAAATTCAATATAAATATGATTTATATTAAATGCTATAAAATAGAGAAAAAAAAACTATTGTTTATATATTATATATGATGCAATATTAAAACTATAGATTATCAATATAATATTGTAAGTTAGTTATCATATTTATTTATAATTTATTAATTATTTGATAATTAACCCTTTTTCTCTCTAACCCCCCTTTAGTGAGAAGTTATTTAGTTTTTGTGAAAAACTCGGATAAATGAAATTTTGATTTCAGAATTCCATAGACAGACAGAGGAGCATTCACGATCGTTCTTAAGAGCCTATACGATTGACTCGTCTTTCTAAACGATCAAGAGCCTTTGCTATACAATAGCCTTGTTTCTACTCGACCGTCTTCCTCCTCAAAACTCTAAACTTAACCTCTAACCAAAATTAGCCAGAGCCCACCACTCCTGGATTCTCACACCGAGAATACCAAGGTCAATAAGTGGTAGTGTCCCTGTTGGAGCTTTTGCTTGCTGCTGTTCAAGGGAATTTGTGACTTGTTCGACGCGTTCGTGAATGAGTACAATCGAGAGATTATCTTGAAGAACAGTTCTTCAAAGGTATAATCTCTAAACTTTGTTTTAAATTTCAAAAGCATGCTGCAATTTAAGTTTTATGTATAATTTGTTCTTGTATGATTGTAAATGTATGTGTTCAATCATAATGGGATTTGGATGACCTGCTTCCACTCAGAGGTTCTCTGTAAATAGAGTTCCTTCACAAAGGGTCCCAATCTCTCATTGGCCTGAGAGGGGTTTGGTTTAGTGATTGGATCACATACCAATTATTCATTAAGGGATTAGTGGGACTTAAGGAACAAAATATAATCTTGGGGGTAAAACAGCTTTTGACCCAGCTGTTATTATGAACAACTTGTGAAGGGGTGATTTACTAACCATATTTATATCGAGTGGACACAATATATATCTACAGTGAGGGGAATGCAACTACTGGGCTTTAGTGGAGTGACCCGATAGTTAATGAATGGTGGTTAATTAGGTTAAAGAGTTTAGCCGGTTAATCTTGGATCGTTGGAGCCCATGATCTATAGGTTCATAAGGTCCCCCTACTAGCTCATATCAGACTAAACCTTAGAATAGTGTGACAAACGAATTTGAAGTATTCAAATTCGATTTTTGGTACAAAAGTTAACCTAACGTTTAATTGTGAATTAAACATAAAGAGAGAGAAAATGAAAGATATTTAAATAAAATTTAAATATTAAGATTATGAATAAGGATTCATATTAATTGGGACTAATGTTGGATTTAATATTAAATTGTTTAATTAATTATTTAATTTTAAAATTAAAAGGAATTGGTCAAAAGTGCATTAAAAGTCAAAATTGTTGACTAGGTCAAAATTGTATCAAAAGTCAAAATTGTTGACTATGTAAAAAATGCAATGAAAGTAATAAAGTCGACTTTTGACATTGAAAGTGAAAAAGTCAAAATTGTTGACTTTGGACTTTGAGAGTCAAAATTTTAACCTTTGACCAAGTTGGTGGAAAGATCCAACAATTGTGAGTGGGAAATTCAAACATTTGCATTGTCTTCATTTGAAGACACTTGCCCCACTAATCCCACTTTGAGTTAGTGGATGTTTGAGTGTCAAATCCTCATCAAACTCAAAGTTGCATGTTTTGCATGAAATGACCTATAAAAAGAAAAAAAATTTAATTTTAAAACTCTTGGCCAAGTGGAATTTTATGAGATTATTTGGTAATCTCAACCCTTATTTTCTCTCAAACATTTAACCTTTTTCTCTCCAAATTGGTCACTCGCTGGATCCCACCATCCCGTTCTAAGTTTAGATAATAGTCGAGAAGACTCTCGTGGTGGTTTACGAACCGTTCTTGAGGAGATTTGAGCTATGTTGGAGAAGTTTTGAGACTACAAAGGTTGTGTATCTTCTTTCCCTGTATACTTGTTTTAATTGCATGCTTATTCTTTGAAATTCATCTAATTATAGTACTTTAGATCTGTTTTTCCTTCCGTTGCACATGTGTTCATTCCATCAATTGGTATTAATGCATGCCTAAAGTACTCAATTTTGGTTAGTTTTTGCATATGGTGGGTATTGATTCATGTGATGAATGTTTATGTGCTAAAGTGGATAATTTTGGTTTTGGCATCTAAATTCTCTATTGGGTTGTAATAATTATTGTAATTGCCTAGTGTTTTATAGGTTTTAATGTATCATGAATGGTCTATAAATTTGCTAGAGTCATTAAAGTTGTTTTTAGGCTGTATTTGTATGTTTCCGGCAAAGAGGACAGTTTCAAATTTGGTGAAGAAAAGCTCATAGACCCAGAAATAGCTCCCAGACCCAGTTTCGACCCGACGACCTGACCTGGAGTGGTGCTGACTCACGGAGCTGATGCCTGACGTGTGTCGCTATCCCAGACCTGGCAACTCGCAACCCAACCCGGCGTTTCCGTCAGCACTCCAGCCCAACTCCGCCCCAGCGCCAGGATTTTCTCCAGCCGACCCGATGACCCGCGCCTGACCTGCCTACGCTTGGTTGGTGGCTCAGGTGGTCCACATGGTCTGGACCAGTTCGATTTGACTGATTTGACCAGTTTTGGGCGGTTTTTTTTTGTGGTTTTTCAGTTTTGAAGGTCGATTCAAGCAATTCGAGTTGGTTCAAATTGTTCGAAGCTATTTTTATTTATGTTGTTTATTTTTAGCTTTAGCAAGCTTAGAATGCCAAAGTCGGTTCATTTTAGTGTGTTTATTTAATTATACATTGTGAATGTTTGAATTAAATAATTTATCTATTGTGTGCATATTGTATGCCATATAGATTTAAAATCTCACCAAAGGATAAGCATGTAGCATGCATTGCTAGCATATTATAAGTGTATAATGTATAATATGCATGTGTATGATTCTATGGTTTTTGCTGTAAGTTGTTATATTAATGCATGAAATGAATGTTTATATAATTGCTATATAAAACATGTTAGATGTTGTTATAGGTTTGTTGTCTTTTTATAAGTATTATAAAATGAGGTAGACTTTAAAATCTATAACAAAGACAAAAGCATGCTCACGCACTTGTTTTAATAGTTAAAATAGGTTATTATCTTATAAACTTGGGATATAAACTCAAATGGCATATAATCCTGTCTAAGGCTGAGGGTACTTAAGTTGACGGTCTACGGAACACCTCCTACCTAGGGATTATGGCCGAATAGTTGGTTTTTTACCTAGACATCATAGGTTAAATCCAATTACAAACGTTATACTTAGATAAGCCACATAGATTTAGGTTGTTTAATTAGTTGGAACATTCCTAAGTAAAGATTTACTCAAAAATAAATAGAAAATTTCAGTGGGAGATTAATAACATATGGGATATGTTGTTCTTAGCTCTCACGTCCTTAAGAGTTCACACCGTGAATTCATACTCGGCTTCGTGTCACTCTAGGAGTGTCCTCCATTCCAAAAGTGTTTGCATGAGTCAATAGCAAGGTGAATGGGGGAAGTAGTTCATAGTAAGTGGGTGAAGGATATGTGTCAACGTATCTTGTATTCTCAACTGTTATTTTGATTCGTGAGATTTCTATGTTGCGTTTGCTGTCATATTTAGGGCAACATTAGCTAGTCCCTAACCACGGCTATCCCCTCGGAGGGTTGTAACATAGGATTCGGAACAACTCAAACTCCAGAAATGGATAGGATTTCTTAGGTCGATTCCCAACTTTGACTATCTTCGGTAGCATCGTTGGGGCTGCTAATCTCTGAGATCTAAAAATGGAGGGTTACACTTACAGAATTACTAAGTGTTAGTAAGTTATTGACTGAAAACGGTAGCTAAATGACTATCAGAATATGAGTTATTCTGGAGATAGTATTTAGTCAGGAATTTCTTGCTTTAGTGAATGGGTATTTAACTATCCCTCGGTAACAGTTATTCTGACTCACTATAGTATCGTTGAAAATAAAATAATTAAATTTGGGTACATTATTACTTTGCTAAAATCTGATTGGGTTTAATAGCAATCACTAATAGGATTTGTTTATATTTTCAATATGACTAGCTCTTTAATACAATTACTTGCTTTTGAGAAGCTTAATGGGGACGATTATGCTACATAGAAATCAAATTTGAACACAATATTGGTAATCAATGATCTTAGGTTTGTTTTAACTGAGAAAATGTCCTCAAAATGCCGGCTCAAACGCAAATCAAACTGTTCGGGATGCATATGACAAGTGGACTGTTGGGATTGGTGTCCTAATTCTCCCGGAGTCTCATTGTTTTGTAAAGATACAAATTGTTCGATGAATAAAATAAGTATTATATAATTCTGGCATTTATTCATATCCAATAAACAAAGCTCCTCGGTTATCTTATGTGAACTTAAGCATGTATATGTGATATACAAGTGGATCATGCCTTAAGTGACAACCTAAATAGGTTTGTAGTATAAGGATTAAGGTGGGATGCCTGATCCTGGTGACACTACGGATACGGCCCGCTTTGTAGAGGATTGTAAGTGTTGTAAACTACTACAGATGGCTGATCCTAACTATTCATATGGAGATGTGGAGCAGGGGTGTCCTATACAAAGAGTTTGTATAAGACCTGGACCACGAGATGACTAGACTCTGTATATAACGTCGTTGATACTAGAGACTTGCATCTCACCTAAACGACCATAAGTGACACGAACTCAATCCTGAGTGTTTTGGGAACTCCTGCCTTTGAGAGCGGTCCTTTGATTAGTATGAGTGAGAGTAGCCAGATTTCTAACTCAACATGCCTACCTTTTTGGGGACTTATCTGATCTAGGAGTTGGGAACTCAATCCACAAGATGGAATTTACTCCTTTCCCGAAGCAGGGATAAGTAGAGAGATAGCTCCCTTAAAAGCTGATTATTGGGCTTGAACATAGTGACCACAACTTCTCTTTGGAAGAGAAGACTCAGTCATAGTAGGACTATGATTTATGTTCATTAGAGGGATTAGTGGTAGTTAAGGAGATAGATGTAATTACAGGGGCATAACGGTTATTGGCCCAGCTGTACTTACGAGCGATCTATGAAAGGTTGTTGCACTATTGATTGGTTAAGATGGACACATAATATATCTGTGGTAAGTCAGCTATCGATTTTTAGTGGAGTGTCTGGCAGTTAACGGATGGTGGATCCCGTGACTAAAGAGTTTAGTCAGTTATTCACGTACCATTGAAGCTTCGAGCTACAAGTCCATGAGGTCCCTTTGGTAGCTCAATGGATTCAGTTGAGGATCAGTTCTTGGTGTCAATTTGAAATGTTCAAATTGACAAGAGGTATTTTGATTATATATGATATAATCTGTTTGATGTATGAGATACATCTAGTGGAGGATTGATATAAATGAGATTTACATTAAATACCATAGAATAGAAAAAGAACTATGTTTTATATGTTTCATGAGATGAAATATTAAAACTATATGTTATAAATATAGTATGATAAGTTGGTTATCATTTATGTTTATAATAATATTAATTATTAGATAATTAATTCTTTTTCTTTTAAATAACCAAAGTAGTGAGTGGTTATTGAATCATGGTAACCGTGAGTTTAAAGGAAAGTGGTTTTCCTATTTTGAAAAATGAGTTTTTTACAAAAGATTTGAAAAAGTTTTTTTTTCCCTCTGTACAAAAGAAACTCACGAAGTCGTCAAGTAAATTTAGATTTACTAAACGACGGTTGTGCGAGCTAAACGATCGTGCAGTGGTGAGCTAAATGATTGTGTAGTATTTACTAAACGATCGCATAACTTTGCTAGACGATCACTTGCCTAAAGTAAACGATCGTGTAAAGTCTGTAGGCGACAGATCGAGCTAAAAGATCGCATAGCTTTTGCTAGATGATCGCTTAGCTTTATTTAAACGATTGGGCATCGACCTATACGATAGGTCTTCGCCATCTCCCACTTGTCCAGTCGTGTACACGATCTGTGTTTCCTCCGTTTGTCTGCCTCATACCAAGTCCGAACAGAGCCCACCCTCTGGATTCTCATACCGAGAATACCAAGGTAGCCTTGTTGGTGGTGTCAGACTCAACTCGACACCGTCGAGGTTTCTGGAGGCCGTTCGTGGTGCTGTGGAGGTCGTTTGTGTTGCTGAGGAGTTCGTGACCGAGAAGTTCGTTGAGGACGAGTGCAAAGTGTTCATCCTGTGTTCATTGCTGTGTTACGGTCGTGTAGATTGAGCGTTCATGGTCACTATTGTTCGAGCAGTCGTGCAACGGAGCGTGGAGACGTTTTTGCCTATGTGCGTAGAGTTTTTCTCATTGTTCATGCTGTAATTTATGCATTTGAATTGTATAATCGTTTGTTTGAAGTCGACTGTAAATGTATTGTTGATTCATAATTGTAATTTGGAATTATCGTTCTTCCTTTGCTCATGGAAATCTCGCATTCGATTTCCTTCATTGACAAGTAGACTAGGGCTAATGAAAAAGCCAGAGTCTACATTCTTGCCAGCATATCTGATGTTTTGGCTAAGAAACACGATCACATACATACCACTAAAGAGATTATGAAATCTCTGCAGGGGATGTTCGGATAGTCGTTCTTCTCTCTTAGACATGATGTCATCAAGTACGTTTAAAACTACCGTATGAAAGAAGAGACCTCTGTTAGAGAACACATCTTGGACATGATGGTTCATTTCAACGTGATAGAAGTAAACGGAGCAATCACAGATCAAAAGAATCAAGCCAGTTTTATTCTAGAGTCTCTTCCGAAGAGCTTCCTAAAATTCTGCACCAAAGCGATGATGAACAAAATAGAATACAACTTTAAAATATATTAACCAAAATGATATTTTATTTTATTTTTTAATTGTTGGTAGGCAAAGTTAGTTACACTAGAAATGAAAAGATTGTTACTCACTTGTCAAAAACTCAAAATCAATATGCTAAAATTGAAAACTCAAATTAGGAATGAAAAAGAAACAAAAAAGAAGAAGAAGAAGAAGAGAGACTTATGGATATAGTGAACCTGTTTTTAATTCACTGTTATTTTAGTATAACAATGGATTAAAAAGCCTTTAACCTTTAGGATAGATTAGGTTGAATTATTATTAACCTAAACTGCTTTTTTAATTCACCTTATCTATATTGTAATTCAAAATATATATATATATATATATATATATATATATATATATATATATATATATATATATATCAATATTGCTTTTAATGTAATTGGGAGTAAAGAATTCGACCTATAAACTTAATGGTTAGTAATTGGCACATATTAGTTAAACCATGATATATATATACACACTCAGAACCTCAACTAAATTTAATCATAAAGCATAGGTTAATAAATAATCAATAATGTCTGCATAAAAAGAAACACGCTCCTTTTATATATACTAATTAAGTTGAATTAACAAAAATCCATTAATTCCTTTTAAGGATATATAATAAATAAATACATACACTCCATTCCCATCCAAGTATTAACTAAAATATTAAAAAAGAAAAAGAAAAGAGAAAAGAGAAAAGAGAAAAGAGAAATATATAGGATAATGAGAAGTAGATTGGGTGGCCGACGTCGTTTTAGTTATGGACCGGACGATTCTTCCTGGCCGGAGTATAGTCAAGATGATAAACTGAATCATCATTTACAGGACTTAGCTCCTCATCTGTCACTTCACTTTTGACACTTGTATAACTTATTTTATGTAGATTTCGAGCTGCAAAATAGTTCCAAAAAAAAAAAAACATTATTAGAAATTCAGAACATTAAACTTAATTTTAGATGGAGATTACAAATCTTAGATTGATTAAAGAAAAAAAACTTTTTTAAAAAATCATTTTTCTTTAAATTTTTCTAATAAAATGTTTCAAAAAATATTTTTAGTGATTAACAAACACTAAAATGACTTGTTTTTATAATTAAAAAATAAAAAATAAACCCACCGTAAGACGAATTAAATTGTAGTTGTAAATTTTTGAGATTCCTATAATCTACAATGATGATGATGAGTCTTATTATTTTAATAGGGACTAAGTTCGAAATTTCCTGCATGTACGATTTAAATTTCTTTTTTCACAAACATACAAAATGAAACAATGAAAAATTCAGAAAAAAAAAAAAAAAGAATAAAAGAAAAACATATGAATATATATAATAGAGACAAATTAAAGAACTTGGGTCGATGTTAAGAATCATGTACTCCGAAACCCTAATGCTGTTGTTTCTTTTTCAAATAGAGACAAATAGTAGGAGTGGAGGATCAAATCATATCTACAAAAAATGATAATTAATGTTTTATTAATTACCTTTAATCTAAGTAAGGATGATAATCAGTTTGATTTTATTGGTTTTGGAGTCAACCAAGAATGAAACCAAATCAATTAGTTTTATAAATAAGTGATCCAAACTAATGACAATTAAGAACAAAACCAATGGATTGGTTTTATTTGGATCGGTTTAGTTCTCGATTTTTAACATTTTCATTTTTTCTCCCAACTTTTTTTGTTTTTATTTCCACTTTGTTTTGAATCGGTCATTTTTACTAATTTGAAATTAAAATTGGGTCTATTTCTTTATTTATAAATTAACATTTGATATTTTTATTTTTTTTCTTGCCACTTTTCTAAATAAAAAAGAAAAATATACACGCTTCATAATAATTAGTTTTTATCTAATTATCAAATATACACGCACCATAATAATTAAAATACTAAAAATATACCTAATGAAAAGTTTACTTTCAAGGGTATATATATATCATTGGTTCGGTTCGGTTTTGATTTATTTTTCTAATAAAAAACCGATTCAAATCAATACTTTTTTGTTTTCTCCAAATATAAATCAACATGTCCAATTTTATATTAAAAAATCAAACCAAACCATTAGATTGGTTTAGATTTTTGGTTTTTCAATTTTTTATTGCATCCCTGAATCTAAGTAACATAGATTGACTAACCTTAACGTTGTTTTAAAGAAGATGGAATTTTGGAGAAGAAAAAAAGCCCTAGAATCTAAACACCAATTTCATCATATAGATCCTTAAACTCGATAGGTTAAGATATTATCACTTCTTGTTAAATAAGGAATTAAGAAGACAAATCAACAACTCATTGGATCATTTTAACCAAAAGACACCAAAATTAATGATAAAATTACATCAATGGTAGAACCCAAATAATCTATCTATACTATATTAAATGGAGCATATGGGAGAATCTTTATATTCCCATATTGCCCCTCAATTTTAAGCAAATTCCCATTATACACTTCCATCTCTTAGTTACTACTCTCTCATGTCTTACGTTAGTTACTATTTATTATACCATAGTCTCTCATCTCTCATGTTAGTTACTACTTATTATACCTTTCATTAGATTCTATTTACTCCCACATTTTCATGTGATTGTTTGTTAGTTACTACTTATTATACCCTTTGATCATCTCTTAGGTTGTGTGGTAACCAACTCGCTCCATATTTACAATATGTTCCGAACTTCTCCTTCAAGTCTCTACAAATGATGGTAAAGATGGTAAAAGCATAGCATTGACCTCCTTTTTGTGTTGTCTACATTTCCTAGTAAATTGTCTTTTGTAATTCGAAATTGAATAGTTTGTGAAATCTCTAATCTAAATCCAAATCCAAATTTTATTTCTTTGTTTTTCTATGTATGAGGCTAATTTCCAAGTTTATATCCCTATTATTATTCTATACATAGTTTTTTCTACAAGCATTATAAATTCTTCTCATTCTCAATTCTATATCCATTATTGGAGATGTTTAAATTCAATCTACCATTATAAATTTAGGGGAAAACTATTATTGTATATAGTTTTTTATCCGGGTATTATATAGATTCTTTCACTCTCAATTCCAAATCCATCATTATAGATATTTTAGTTCAATCCACCATTATAGATTTAGTCTTTTTTTTTTTTTTTTTTGTTGATTTTCTAAGATTAGTAAGTTCAATTTTTAAAATTTATTTTTCTATTATTATCGGATATATAGAACTATTATGAGCATTATTTGATTGATTTTTTAAACTTATTGTTTGATTTAGTTGCTCAAACTTTGGTTGAAAATGGAAGTTTTGTATTATATTAAATAGCAACCATTTATCGGATAAAAATATTTATTTCTCGTTAAAGAAATATTGAAGTCATAATTTTTTTTTTGTATTTATATTAAATACAAAAGGAAGTTTTGTATTTTAAGGAAAAAAAATAGAATATTTAAAATATGAATAGTTTTTTCCCCTAAACTTTGTGTTTGACGTTTATACTTTTCTTTTTGAAAATTCTTAACTTAGTGGCATACTCAAGAAAAGATTTGTTAAAATCATGCATTAATAAATTCAAAAAATTAATTTTGAGTAACAATACAAAAAACTAAAACAATAATATGATAAGATTGAGTTAATATTAAAAAAATTATAATTTGGGATCTTACCAATAAGGAAACAACGTTCAATTTCACTTATCAAATTTCGAGATAAAATTCACAATAAAATTGTAGTCCATACATATAAACAATTTTATTTACGATTGAGATTTTTTCTTTAATCAAAATATTGAGATATATACTCCTTTTATATATATATATATATATATATATATATATATATATATATTCTTTTACTTCCAAAAAGCAACCATCAACCCATAATTAAAGTAATATTTTATGTTATTATGTCACTTTCATATAATTACATTTCACAAGTTTATTCTAATTCAATAATTGCAATGATTTATTTTAATTGATTCATCTATCTCTTCTTGTATCTTTATTTACTGTAATAGTTTTATATATTTATTAATTGTATTGAAATGTTAAAAGGCTATGGAAGATTTATATTTTAGAATAAATAAATTAAAATATGAAGGTACTTTTATTTTTTAAATAGACATTTTAGTTTAATAATAATTTTTGACTTTGTTGTTTTTTTAATTTTCTTTTAAAAAATTCCTATCATAGTCGCTCATACAAAAAAGATTTATCAAAATCAAATTTCAACAAACTGTCTCATTTTAGTAAATCCTAGTAACAGTTAAAAAAAAATCTTAAAAACGTGAGAAGTTATAGTTATTATAATTTTCTTTAGAAAATGATTTAATATATTGGATCTTAATATAATAGTTAATATAATAGGAAACTATATTGGATCTTAATATGATCCCACCGTAGGAAACTATATTGGATCCAAAAATATATTGGATCTTAATATTTATTTACTTTTTTTATTAAATAGAGATATATAATTCTTATGAAATATATATATATATATATTTTTCGAAGGGTAACCATCGAAGAAGTACCTCATAATAAAAGTAATTTATATTCTTGTGTCACTCTCTACTAATTTTACTTCATAAAATTTTATTCCAATTATATAATTTTACATTTTAATTATTTCATTTCACGTAAAACATTTACTAATTTGATTCAATGAACATTGAATCAAATTTAAATTATATTTTAAAACTTTGTCATAAAAATTTTAGTCACGTGCTACCTTCCAAATAATGTTTATAAATGTTTCAATTGCTAAGCATCTTCAAAACAATACATAAAAAATAGATACAAAGTATTATTAACTTAATTATATATACACATTATATCTTTTTTCTTTTAAATCCCTCCATTTTTCCACTTCGATCAACTAGATTGAATTGACTCTTATAAAAAGAGGTTATTTCTCATCATGTTTGATGTAAAATATAATGGATTAAGAATCACGAAACATAAACAA
>NW_028326738.1:0-35258 GCF_027475165.1 Benincasa hispida
TTAATTTCACTTCTTGATGACCTAGACAACTTGATCTAAATCTTGAGTTGTTTATGAACTCATGTTTATTCGTGTTTGTCCCTTGATCTGCATAGGTGAGGTAAGCTCAACATCGCTACTCAATATACCTCCTATTTCAGGGATAAGACTGGGTAGATGGCTGGGGACATAGAATTTGCAAGATGAAAGTCACTCCTAACCATTTTAAGGATACTAGAAAGGTCGTTCCCTTAAGGGCTGATCCCGAATCTTGAAAAAGGGGCCCCATCCTCTTGTTGGCTTCAGAGGGAATGGATTTAGTGATTATGATCCTAAATCAATTGTTAATTAGAGGGACAGTGATACTTAAGGAGAAAAGATGTAACTTAGGGCTATTTCGGTATTTGACATAGTTGAGGTTACGAACACCTATGAAGGATCAACTTCTTGATAACAGTTATATCAAATGGACACATAATATATCTATAGTGAGGGGAGTGCAACTACAGGCTATAGTGGACAATCCTGTTAGTTAACAAATGTTGATTAACTAGGTTAGAGAGTTTGACCAGTTAGTCTCGGATCGTTGAAGCCCATGATCTGTAGGTCCATCGGGTCTCCTTGCTAGCTCAATACGGATAAAATTGAAGAACTAAGTGAAGTAAGAATTTGAAATTTTCAAATTTGGGATTTAGAAAAAAAATGTACTTTATATGAGATATAATTTACAATTAAATAATTAATTTATTAATTAATTATTTTTTAGAGTATACTTGATCATTAGCAAGAAAGTGTTTTTTAAACTTGATTAATGTGATTAATCAAAGCTAGATGTCATAAACAATTTAATATGTGATATTAAATTTATTTATTTTATTTAACTGAAATTTTTTTAATTAAATAATTTCTAAATTTGAAAAATTATATTTCATTTTCTTAGTAAAAAATTAGTTAGTGGAAAAATGCAATTGTTGGATTTTCCCACTAACTAAGTGGACTTTGAAGTGGCACTTCCCAAGCTTAACACCTAGAGATTACATGCTAGTGAAGTTTGAGGTGAAAGACATGCAAAAGGGGATTTTGCATGTGTTTTCTCTATAAATGGCTTTGTTTTTAAAATTTGCAAGACTAATGCTTCAACAACTTTTGACCTAAACTCTTCCACCTCGACTCTCCTTTACTCCCCTTCTTTCTATAGTGAAATTCCATTATTTTCTCTAACATAACGATATCACCATCATGTTCCTCAACCAGAGTATAGCAAGGATTTGCCGTTGATGATGTCGATCAAGCTCAAGAGAGGAAGTTTGCAGTGGAGTCTTCAAAGGTTGTATTTTCTATCCCTCTATCTTGCTTATTCTTGATATTATTGCAATTAGAACATCGTCGATTTCATCACTTCCGCTATGCATGCATTCTCTATGTTCCATCAGTATGGACCTCACGGTGTGAACTTTTAAGGGACGTGAGAGTTGAAATCAACATACCATATATTTGATTTTACATTGAAAACTTCTTTTCATTCACCATAATATCGATTTATGTAAACACTTTCCGAATGGAGGGCACTTCTAGGTGACATCAAGTGAAACATGAATCTTTGTAAACTCTTAGTGACGTGAGAGCTAAAAATAACATATCACATATGTTATTAATCTCCTACTGAAGCGTTATTAAATTCTTACTGACAACATATCATATATGCTATTAAACACCCACTGAAGTGTTCTATTTGGTTTTTGGTAAATCTTTACTTAGGAATGTTCTGGCTAATTAAACAACCTAAGTTTACGTGTTTATCCAATTAAAATGTTTATATTTGGATTTAACCTACGATGTCTATGTGATAAACCATTTTGAAAATCGCACACCGTTCACGTATTGCTCATAAAACTGGTTAACAAAGCTCAATTATTTGGCCATAATCCCAAGGTAGGAGATGTTCCATAGACCGTCGACTTAAATACCTCCAACCTTAGACAGGATTATATGTCGATTGTGTTTGTAACCCAAGTTTTATAAGATAACGACCTATTCTAAACTATTAAAACAAGTGGTTAACCTATGTGAGTATGTAACTTATTGATGCTTAAATTTATTAAGTGTGGAATATGGATGATATGTGTTGATGGATAGCGTTGTGCACTCAAGTTTCCCCAGTGGAATCCAAGTGTAAACTCCTCTGATTTTCTTGGTAATTCCAGGGTCAAACATAGAGACTTGTGAAAATAGTTGCGTTAGAGATTTTTATGAAAACTTATGGTAACCGATTAAATAAATAAGTGATGAGTTGTTTTTACGTTAATGAAAATAATAATAAATGCGGCAGAGTTCGAAAAGAGTTGGCAACGGGAAATAAGATGAATATGGGGTGAACGGGTTGAGAAGGGTTTCGACTGACACTCCTTAGGTTGCGTTCATGCCTTGCGATCATGCAACATGCATACAATAGTAAACCACCTCTCGGTGTGAATGCCACGGCTTATAAGGCTAGAACGCATACGATAAATATGCAATAAGTCTATAGGGTTTACACATAAACCTCTATTTCTATTTATGCAATGACAACATGACATTCACACAAATATGCGACCGCATAATATCATTCCTATTCCTAGGATGCATACGATGCAAGTTGACAAACAGAGCTTATCTCTAAGTCCTATTTCTTGTTTATGCAATCCTAATCTTGCTCTTTCAAGTCAGATTCTAACCTAGCTCTCTTGAGACATTAGGTTCTTTCTTTAGATTCTTTTTAAAGCAACTCTAAAGGGATGTTTTGCATAGCATAAAACAAGACAATCGTAAGCACTGAACTTCTTAGATCATGTTAGCTTAGTTCTTCTCAACCAATTCAACTAGTTTAGCTACTCATGCGTATTAAGAGAGTGAGCAGATGTAGAAATAGAACTTCCATTGAATAGATAAAAGATGAAGTACAAAATAACAATGCAAGTATAGTAAAGAGCCTGGAGATATTTCTTACCACCAGGTGTTACACTGTTCTACTCGTGCTCTAAAGATATTCTCGCTTTCGCGAGAGTCAACCCGCTCTCTGCTCTTATGTCCCAAGGTTCTCTCTCGAGCCGCCTTGGATGATCTCCAGCGTCACCACTCTTCTCTAGCTCTACCGTGAAATGGAAAAGAAAACTATGAACAGAGGTGTGTACTTGTAAAGTGATGAAGTAATCGACTGCTTAACCCCTTCTCTGAAGAATGCACTTGGCATTTATAGGGCATCAAAGGTGAAAGGTGGCTTCTCTCTCCTTGTTGTACAGATGGGACAACTTTAATTCCTGACTGATGCACCAGTTGTCATCGATAAAGCTGGATGTAATTTGTGACCGTTATCGGCTGTCAACTTAATTTGGATTCGACTGCTGTCAGCTTTTTGTCCCATCGATCTTAATTGTCCTTTCGTTCGGATGCGCCCACCATGTTGCAGTGGTTCTTTATGGGTGGATGTTTGCGAGCATTATCAACGCAAAGTCTTGCAGTGAAGTTACGCTCGACCGATGTATTCCTATGATCGCATTCTTTGCATTGCGTTAACGCATTATTCTGCATAAAAATATAGAGATCAACGGCCCTAATGCGTTGGATGTATGTGACCGCAATATTATAGAATTTATGCTTAATGAATGCAATTGAACATATTCTATCAATGCAATCCAACATTGTTTAAGAACTTAGCACTATGATAACATGCATTTCTGCCCGTTATCAACCCCCAAATTTAAACAATCCTTGTCCTCAAGCATAAGCTAAAGATTCCTTTAGCAAGTTAACCGCAAAGTTTTCTTTCCTAGATTTCTCAAGGATACTTCATTCAGATCCTATATGCTAGAATTTCCTTAAGTCTTATTCAAATCTCTTCCTAAAATATTTCTAAGACTTAGAGATTGCAAGCTTAACTTTCAAAAGGACTTTACTGAATTTCAGAACATCGCATGATTTATTTCAAAAAGAAAAATTTCCACTAGGATGTCAAATGATTTATTCTTGCACAAAAATTTTCTTCATTTCTATATTTTTTTCTGACCTTGCGCTGATTCGAGTGTCTTGCCTTTGTTTTGGCTTGCCCCCACGAGTGTCATGCAGACATCCAACTACGAGCAATGCACTCTTCCTCATACTAAACTCATACCAATTTGGTAGTGGAGTTGCGGTCATTTATTTATGTGTTGATCCTGGTGACTTACTTTCGTTTTGGCTTGCCCCCACATGTGTCATACGGACATCCAACTACGGGTAACTGCCTTTCACAACTTAACTCTTATCAATCATGGGTTTCCCATTACGTTGACAGTGGAGTTGTTATTCTAAAAAATCATCCTTTTTTTTGTAGCAAGGTCAGAAACAAATACCCCACCCCCAAATTTAAAATGCGGCAATGTCCTCATTGCCAAAAGATTAAAATAAGTCATGCGATGATAAAAAATTGCGTTGTAAAGAGAGTTTGAAAGAAAGCTAGCAAACCCCTAACTTCGAGAAATATTTCATGAGGTGAGTATCCTACGATTTACCTTGACGCTAGCATATACAAAAGAGATAGAAGCATATTTTTCATCATTGAAATCATACTTGGCAAAGAACAACATGCGATAAACTACTAAAGTTGTCTACTGGTGATATGATTACGGTAATCAAGGAGGATGCAATGGTAGCGCAAAATTTGAAGTAAAGATAAGGAAAGGTACACCCTCAAATTTAGCGTTGTCGCCCGCATTGTATTGACGCATCCACCTTGCGGCAATCATTCTTCGTTGAGTTGCGGTGATGGAATAAGATAAGTGTATTGACTCATTTTTCTCTATATATTGCTTCAATAGGCTCTCTAGGGAAAAAGATTATGGTGGTTATTGTGAGCTACTTGCTTGGTTTCTCTGTTGACCGTTGTTGCGTTGAAAGAATCCTGGTGGCCCTTCTTTTTGTGCCACAGATTGAAAATTTTGTTGTTGATTCTTTCAAGCAAAGTTTAGGTGATTTTTCCACTCGGGGTTGTAGGTGTTGGAAAAGGGATTGTTCTTTACAAAATAAACCAACTGTGGGTTTTGTGGACAATCCTCCAAAGCATGTCCATCACCGCAAGTCACACACCTTGCGGTGTTTTGACTTATTGCGTTGATTTGCCCACCTTGTGGTGTTGGGCTGCTGATCGTCATTCCTTGAATTAAATTCATCATTGCGGTCATTTGGTTTTACAATGAAACAATAGCACCGTTATTTGCATCAGAATCTTTGAATCTTAATCTCTGGTCACTCTCCCTCTAGTCTTCATGATTCTTGGAGATGCGATCCAAGATATTCTTCGCTTCATCATAAGTCTTGTCGAGCAGACCACCAGCTACTGCCGCATTGGCAGCGGTCTGCGAAGCAGGATTCAAACCGTGGTAGAAAATTTCCATTTGAAGGCAATTTGGTAGCCCATTATGTGGAAAATCTCAGACCAACCTCTTAAACCTCGCCCAGGCATTGCTAAGCGATTCGTCCATATCTTGTTCAAAATTAGTAATAAGCTTTCTTCGTCTAGCATTCTCTGTAGGTGGGAAATACTTCTTCATAAACTTCTCCACCACTTGCTCCCAAGAAGTGATCTCTCCTGGTTCGAGCGAGTAGGCCCATTTCTTAGCCTAATCACAGAGAGAAAATGTAAACAGCGTTAGTCGAACCTCCTCAGCAGAGATGTTTGAGAACACAAAAGTATTGCAGATTTCAATAAAACGTTGGAGGTGGGCGTGCGGATCCTCGCCATGCCTTCCTCCGAATTGACCTACACCCTGGATCATCTGCAGCATCACCGGTTTCATTTCAAATCTACTTCCATCTAAGGCAGGCCTCATGATTTTCGGAGAGAAATCATAGAGATTTGGCGATGCATAGTCCCTAATGGGCCTATTGCGATCGCTTCCTAACAGAATTGAATTTGCCATGACATTGTTGTTGTTTGGTGCTTCATTCCTAGGCTGCTCCGACATCTCTTCTTTATTGGATTGTGGTTGCTGTTGGTGGTCCCATAGTCTCCTTCGAAATGTTCTCTCAATCTCCGGGACATAGTTCCACAAAGATTGAGAGTTCTGCAAAGAATTCACAAAAGTTACCGTTAACAACTATTTTGCCGAAGTCCTCGACAACAGCGCCAAAAACTTGATACTTAAATTTATTAAGTGTGGAATATGGATGATATGTGTTGATGGATAGCGTTGTGCACTCAAGTTTCCCCAGCAGAATATAAGTGTAAATTTCACTGAGTTTCCTGGTAAGTCCAAGGTCGAACACAGGGACTTGTGAAAATAGTTGCATTAGAGATTTTTATGAAAACTTGTGGTAACCAATTAAATAAATAAGTGTTGAGTTGTTTTTGCATTAATGAAAATAATAATAAATGCGGCAGAGTTCGAAAATAGTTGGCAATGAGAAATACGATGAATATGCAGTGAACGGGTTGAGAAAGGTTTCGGCTAACACACCTTAGGTTGCATTCATGCCTTGCGATCATGAAACATGCACACAATAGTAAACCACCTCTCGGCGTGAATGTCACGGCTTCTAAGGCTAGAACTCATGCGATAAATATGTGATAAGTCTACAGGGTTTACATAGAAATCTCAATTTCTATTTATGCAATGACAACATGACATTCACACAAATATGCCACCACATAATATCATTCCTATTCCTAGGATGCATGCGATGCAAGTTGACAAACAGAGCTTATCTCTAAGTCCCTATTTCTTTTTTATGCAAGCCTAATCTTGCTCTTTCAAGTCTGATTCTAACCAAGCTCTCTCGAGACATTAGGTTCTTTCTTTAGATTCTCTCTCAAGCAACTCTAAAAGGATGTTTCGCACAACATAAAACAAGACAATCGCAAGCACTGAACTTCCTAAATCTTGTTAGCTTAGTTCTTCTCAACCCATTCAACTAGTTTAGCTACTCATGCGTATTAAGAGAGTGAGCAGATGTAAAAATAGAACATCCATTGAATAGATAAAAGATGAAGTACAGAATAACAATGCAAGTATAGTAAAGAGCCTAGAGCAATTTCTTGCCACTAGGTGTTACATTGTTCTACTCGTGTTCTAAAGATATTCTCGCTTTCGCAAGAGTCAACCCACTCTTTGCTCTTACGCCCCAAGGTTCTCTCTCGAGCCGCCTTGGATGATCTCCAGCGTCACCACTCTTCTCTAGCTCTGCTGTGAAATGGAAAAGAAAACTATGAACAAAGGTGTGAACTTGTAAAGTGATGACGTAATCGACTGCTTAACCCCTTCTCTGAAGAATGCACTTAGTATTTATAGGGCATCAAAGGTGAAAGGTGGCTTCTCTCTCCTGGTTGTACAGATGAGACAACTTTAATTCCTGACTGATGCACTGGATAGTTGTCACTGATAAAGCTGGATGTGCTTTGTGACCGTTATCGGCTATCAACTTAATTTGGATCCGACTGCTGTCAGTTTTCTGTCCCATCGATCTTAATTGTCCTTTCATCCGGATGTGCCCACCATGTTGTGGTGATTCTTCTTGGGTGGATGTTTGCGAGCACTATCAACGCAAAGTCTTGCGATGAAGTTGTGCTCAACCGATGTATTCCTATGATCGCATTCTTTGCATTGCATTGATGCATTATTCTGCACAAAAATATAGAGATCAACTGCCCTAATGCGTTGGACGCATGCGACCGCAATATTGTAGAATTTATGCTTAATGGACGCAATTTAACCTATTCTATCAACGCAATCCATCATTGTTTAAGAACTTAGCACTATCATAACGTGCATTTCTGCCTGTTATCACTTATCTTTGTTATGAATATTAAATATTAAGACATGATATACATCCATAACATACATCGATATCTCATGATTTAATATAACACTTATATTAAAACATCTGAAATTCTAAACATGCATACTATATATTATAATTCCTTGTAACATACTTTCAATGCATGTAACATGCTTCCTATGGTGCGATTTTAAATATACATGACATACTATATGCACATACAAGATTTATTTAATTATAACATACATCCCATGCATAAATAATTAGACACAAACTAATATGGTTTAGTTTTGGCATTCTCAAGCAAACAAAGGTCTAAATATTACAATAATAATCAAACTGGCTCCAAAACACTTCTGAATTACTCGAACCGCCCTGAATCAAACTCATCGAGTACCATTAATGCTCAAAATTGGGTTGAACAGGGCAAAAATCCATCGAGTACCATCAAGCATCGAGTATGCCATCGGAGCATCAAGTATGCCATCGAGTATCAAGTATGGCATCGTGCATTGAGTATTTACCAAAATACCATCGAATAAATGCAATTGAGTACCATCAAGTATGGCATCATGTATCGAGTATATACCAAAATACCATCGAGTATCATCGAGTATGGGGTAGTGGTTGGAAAAACAGTTTTTGCTACTCGACCTTTTTCACTTCTTTCTTCAATTACAACCTAATTGCAACTCTAATGTCTCCAATTGAATTACAGACACTTAATAACACATTAAGGCCCATCAATCAAGAGCCAATTACAAGAATTACAACATAATTGAAAAGAATTCAAAGCCAAAACTCAGAAAACTATATCAGTTCATCATTTTCATACAACTTATGAAAAACACCCACCAAGCCAAATTAACTCAAATTGAATGCTTAAATGATGTTCCGATACCAATTGTTGGAATACAAAAACATGCTGCGGCAGAAAATATGATCAGTAAGCTTCTAATTCCTTAATTTTGACATCAAAATAAGCATGTCCATAAGAACTAAGAGGGTTTTAACACATTCTAAATCCTGTTCAAACACGAATTTGAGCTGCAATCTTCTCCAATCCTTGCTGTGGACCACCACTAAAGCTTCCCTACTATTCTCTAGGAGCCTTAGATTGAGTTGTGGGACTCAACCAAGCTTGAACTAAGGGAATTGGAGGAGAGGTTTTCTGGTTTTTCAGCTTGTTGATGAACAACTTCTTCACCTTTAAAAAACTCAGCAATTCAACAATTGCATCAACTTTTCCACTCAATCAATAGTAGTTTTATGGCATAACTCTCATACAAACTGATCACTTCAAGTGATTCCAGGCCCTCTTTCAATTTGGTGGTGGAACTATGTGTAAGAAAGTGACTAACCTTCTTGCTTGAAAGTTGAAAAATACAACTTTGGGATTTTTCTCCATTTTCAAATTCCCTTTTGGTTTTGCAATTGATATTAAAAAACAAAACCTTTTTCAATTTTAATTCTTTGATTAAAATTGAAACTTTATTAGTTTTACAAAAAATAATTCAATAATCAATTTTTCTAATAAAATTAATAATTAATAATTAATTAAACAATTTAATTAATTATATTAATTTAATATCAAATACTAAATTAATTTGTCACCAATTTCATTACCATGAATCTCTATTCATGAAATTAATATTTAAATTATATTTATATATTAATCGATTCTCAAAATACATTTAATTCTAAAATTAAACATGTAATTATTTCACATATAATTACTAATTCGAATTTGAACGTTTCAAATAAACTTATCACACTATTCTAAGGCTAATCCGTTTGTGAGCTAGTAGAGGGACCTAATAGACCTATAGATCATGAGTTCCAACGATCCGAAATTAATTGACTAAACTCTTTACACTAAATTAACCCCATTCGTTAACTACCGGGTCACTTCACTAAAGTCCAGTAGTTGCACTCCCCTCACTGTAGATATATTGTGTCCACTCGATATAAACTTAATTAGTAAGTTAACCCTTCACAGGTTGTTCATATTAACGACTGGGTCAAAAGGCTATTTTATCCCCGATATTACCTCTTGTTGCTTAAATCCCACTGATCCTCTAATGAACAATTGGTTTGTAATTCGATCATTAAACCGAGTCCCTCTTCAGCCAATGAGAGGGTGGGGCTCCTTGCTCAAGACCCGGAGTCAGCATTTAAGGGAACCACCTCTCTACTATCCCTGAAAGCGGGTAGGAGAGAATTCCATCTTGGACCCTTACCTATGCAAATCTAAAGATGATCTCGAATAAATAGGAGTTCATAGTTAGATCAGGTTTAAGGTTAAGTTACCTAGGTCATTGTTATGATTTAGTAAGTCTTAAATAGTAAATAGTGTTATAATCTAAGATTGAGTTATTTCTTGGTTCGATCTTATGCAAAGTCATTGCGCATGACGCCCCCACTCCTTGTGTCATCACATGAACGAATCACGATCACTTCGTTTGTAGCACTTTACAACTCCTTGTAACAATTACAGACTGGGCTACATTCGATAGTGTTACCAAAATAAGTCACCTAACCTTACTCATATACTATAGATCATTTTGACTATTTACTCAAACCTGATTTACTTTTATGTTTTCACATAAAGTTCATATACTCACGTAATAGTCATGGATCTTTTAGTTTATTGGATTTCTTTCTAAGACGAAATAAACAATTCATATATTCAATAACAACTTTATTGATTTGCATAAAGATTTTATTATTTACAAACCACGAGTTTTAGGACATAAAACCCAACAGAGAAATTGGTATCATAAATGTGGTATCAGCTATCTTCATGCCTCCTTTCGGGTCTGGGAAGACAAGGCTCGGTAGAGGGTGTGACATATGATGTTGTACACCTTACTTTTTTCAGCAAGGAAACGATGACTCGATTGTAGAAATGTGATCCTTGATCGCTGATGATTACTTTGGGGAAGCTATATCTACATAAGGTGTTAGACTTCAAGAACCCTGCAACAACCTTAGCATCATCAGTAATAATGGCCTTTGCTTCCACTCAATTTGTAATATAGTCCACTACCAATAAAATGTACCTAAATCTATAAGATGAAGGAAAAATGGTCCCATAAAATCTATCCTTCATACATCAAATATCTCATAGAAAAGAATAGAGACTTATGGCATTTAATTCCTACGAGACAAACCTCCTGACCTTTTATAGTGTTCACAAGTCTTACAGAGAAAATATGCATCCCTAAACAAAGTATCCCAATATAAACCAGAATCAAAGAATTTTTTAGTGGTTCACTTAGGACTAAAGTGTCCACCACATGCATGCTTATGACAGAATTCTAAAACAAAAATAACTCATTAATAGGGACACACCTCTTAACAACCTGATCTGAACATAATTTCCATAAATAGGTTCTTCCCAGCCATAATATTTTGACTCACTTTTGATTTTATCATGTTTATGCTTATTCATTCCATAAGGGAACTCACCAATGGTCAAATAATTAACAAGGTAAATATACTAGAGAGTCATCGAAATATCATCTACCTGCACTAGCGTATGATCCGGGAAGTTTCCATCAGAACTGAAACAACCATCTTCTTCTACAAGTCTTCTCAAGTGATTGACGATAACATTTTCACATCCCTTTCTGTTTTGAAGCTTTAAGTTAAACTTCTGGAGGAGAAGAACCCACCTCAACAATATGGGCTTGGACTTTTTTTTCGACATAAGATACTGCAAAGTTGCATGATAAAGAAAGACAACTACTTCAGATCCAACAATGTAAGAATGAAATTTTTCAAGAGTAAAGACAACAGCTAAAAACTCGTTTTTCATTCAATGTACTTGCATTGTGATGGGTTCAGGGTCTTTAAAGCATAGTAGATCACTTGGTGGTTACTTATCCACCTTCTAGCCCAAAACCGCTCCAACAGCATGGTTACTCACGTTGCACATGATATCGAAGGGAAGATCCCAACGAGGAGCCAGAATAACTGTAGTACACGATCGGGCATTCTTCAGCACATCAAAGCTTGTCTTGCATTCATCATAAAATTCAAAGGCAACATCGTTGTGAAGAAGAGAGGCCATTGGCTAAGCAATTTTACTGAAATCCTTGATAAACCAATGGTAGAAACCTGCATGCCCAAGAAAAGATTGAACCTCCCTCATGTTTGTGGGGTAAGGGAGCTTAGCAATAACATTAACTTTAGCATGATCGACCTCTATACCATGCTCAGAAGTAATATGTCCAAGTACAATCCCATGCGAGGGCATAAAATGACATTTTTCAAAATTAAGCACAAGGTTAGACTTAATACATCGCTCTAGAACCCTAGACAAGTTTGACAAAAAGTCATGAAATGAGTATCCATAAACAGTGAAGTCATCCATAAACACCTCCATACAGCTCTCAATAAATTCAGAGAAGATACTCATCATGCAGCGTTGGAAAGTACCTGGAGCGTTACATAGCCTAAACGACATCATCCTAAAAACAAAGATGCCATAAGGGCATGTAAAGTTCATCTTTTGTTGATCTTCTTGGTTAATCGGGATCTAATAGAAACCCAAAAAACCATCAAGAAAACAAAAGAAAGGCTTTCAAGCTAGCCTCTTCAGCATTTAATCTATGAATGGGATGGGGAAGTGAACTTTCATAGTGACAACATTTAACTTCTTAAAGTCTATACACATTCTCCATCCATTTTGAATTCTTATAGGAATTAAACAACCCTCCTCATTTTTAACTACATTTAGGCACTACTGTAAAGAACTGACCCATTAACTATCAGCAATAAAGTAGATAATACCTACGTCGAAGAGTTTAGGGACTTCTTTCATAATGATCTCCTTCAAAATAGGATTCAAAAGCCACTAAGGTTGCTAACAAGGCTTAGCTCCTTCTTCAAGAGAAATCCAATGCATACACACAGTAGGGCTAATACATTTGATGTCCAGCAATGTCCACCCAATAGCAAGCTTGTATGTTTGTAAGACCTTCACCACCTGCTTTTCGTGCTCATCAGTCAAATTCTTTGAAATAATCACAGGCAATGTTTCAACTTCTCCTAGATAGGCATACTTCAGATGGTCAGAAAGCTCCTTCAGCTCCACTTTAGGTGCCTGCACAACAGAAGAAAGCATTTTTTTCAGATGAATCATTATCAAAGCAAGAAGGCATACTTATCGGTTCTGTCATGGATAAAGTGTAAAGCTCCACAAGTGAGATCAAATCGGCTGAGTCATCCTCGTCATCATCATAGACGTCCCAAACTACTTCCTACTCAAGACAATCAAATACGTCAACCTAGCACAATGACTGTACATGCCCAAAGGTGGGAGACTTCATAGCATAAAAAATATTAAATTTAACTACTTCACCTTCAAACTCAATAGACAAAGTACCTTCATCCACATCGATCTTTGTTTTAGTCGTTTCCATGAAAGGCCGAACAAGCAACATCGATGCAGATGAAATGGACGTTGGTTCTTCAATTTTAACAATTTAAAAGTCAGCGGGGAAAAGAAGGTCACTAACTTGCATACGGACATGTTTTATGATTCCTAACGGATAAACAAAAGACCTATTAGCTAATTTTATTACTACATCTATCTCAGTTAGATCTTTTAATTTTAATTCTTGTTATATCGAGTATGGCATTATGTTAATAGACACACCAAGATCTAACATCACTTTCTCTATTTTTTTTCTTCTCAATCACACAAGAGAGGGAGAACATACCTGGATCCTTTGTTTTTTAGGCAAGTTCTTTTGAAGGATCCCAGACACTGATTGACTTACCACCATCCTCTCTTTCTCTTTTTCTTGTCTCTTCCTCATGCATAGTTGCTTGAGAAACTTGGCATACTTCGGAATTATTTTTACAACATCAAGGAGGGGAATGTTGATTTCCACCTTCTTTAACGTCTCCAATAGCTCCTTATCCTTATCTCCCACGAGCTCCTTTGGCCTTGCAAGCCTGGAAGAAAACGGTGCTTTAGGCATGTAAGCATTTAATTGAAGAAGAGGGTTAAAGGTTACTGATACTCCTTTTTTCTTATCTTGTTGTGGTTTGATTGTAGAATTTGAAGAAGTGCTTTCTTGCTCTTTCATCACTGGCTTCGTTATTTCAATAGGTGGTTCCAACTCTTTAACACTCTTGAGTGTTATGGCACTTAAATTCTCCCTAGGTTTCAATTCTGGTTAAGATAGGAGCTTTCCAGACTATCTCTCTAACTTGCTCACTAAGGTGGCTAATTGAGAGGCTAGAGTCCCCTAACTGTTAAGGGCATTCTTAGTGTCCTGCTGAAATTTAAGAGAATGGTCAACTAGACTTTTCACAATATCTTCCATGGACATACCTGAGCTAGATGAATCTCCATGACTAGGTTGAGCTTGTTCATTCTGTCCGTTCAATTTAAAGTTTGGGTGATTCTGACACCCAGGATTGTATGTTTGACTGAATGGGTCTCGTTGTCCATTTTTCCCATTGAAATTATAACCTCCAATAACATTTACTTTGGGTATCGTCCCTTGTTGGGTGATAACGGGCAGAAATGCACGTTATCATAGTGCTAAATCCTTAAACAATGTTGGATTGCGTTGATGAAATATTATAAATTGCGTCTATTAAGCATAAATTCTAATATTGCGGTCGCGTGCGTCCAATGCATTAGAACAGTTGATCTTTATATTTTGTGCAGAATAATGCGTTAACACAATGCAAAGAATGCGATCATAGGAATACATTGGTTGAGCACAACTTCACTGCAAGACTTTACGTTGATCGTGCTTGCAAACATCCACCCAAGAAGAATCACCGCAACATGGTGGGCGCATTTGGACGAAAGGACAATTAAGATCGATGGGATAGAAAGCTGACGGCAGTTGGATCCAAATTAAGTTGACAGCTGATAATGGTCACACAGTACATCCAGCTTTATTAGTGACAATTATACGACGCATCAGTCAGGAATTAAAGTTGTCCCATCTGTACAACCAGGAGAGAGAAGCCGCCTTTCACCTTTGATGCCCTATAAATACCAAGTGCATTCTTCAGAGAAGGGGTTAAGCAGTCGAGTACTTCACATCACTTTATAAGTCTACACCTCTGTTCATAGTTTTCTTTTCCATTTTACGGTGGAGCTAGAGAAAAGTGGTGACGCCGGAGATCGTCCAAGGCGGCTCGAGAGAGAACCTTGGGGCGTAAGAGTAAAGAGCAGGTTGACTTTCTCGAAAGAGAGAATATTTTTAGAGCACGAGTAGAACAGTTTAACACCTGGTGGCAAGAAATTGCTCCATGCTCTTTACTATACTTGCATTGTTATTATGTACTTCATCTTATATCTATTCAATGGAAGTTTTATTTCTACATCTGCTCACTCTCTTAATATGCATGAGTAGCTAAACTAGTTGAATGGGTTGAGAGGAACTAAGCTAACATGATCTAGGAAGTTCATGCTTGCGATTGTCTTGTTTTATGTTGTGCGAATTACCCCTTTAGAGTTGCTCGAGAGAGAATCTAAAGAAAGAACCTAATGTTTCGAGAGAGCTAGGTTAGAATCTGACTTGAAAGAGCAAGATTAGGTTTGCATAAACAAGAGATAGGGCCTTAGAGATAAGCTCTGTTTGTGAACTTGCATCGCATGCATCCTAGGAATATGAGTGATATTATATGGTCGCATATTTGTGTGAATATCATGTTGTCATCGCATAAATAGAGATAGAGGTTTATGTGTAAACCCTGTAGACTTATCGCATAATTATCGCATGCTTTCTAGCCTTAGAAGCCATGGCATTCATGCCGAGAGGTGGTTTACTATTGTATGCATGTTGCATGATCACAAAGCATGAACAAAACCTAGGGAGTGTTAGCTGAAACCCTTCTCAACCCATTCACCGCATATTCATCATATTTCCCATTTACCAACTCTTTTCAAGCTCTGCCGCATTTATTATTATTTTCATAAATGCAATAACCACCCAAGTCCCCATGTATTAAACTGGTTACCACAAGTTTTCATAAAAATCTCCAACGCAATATTTTCACAAGTCCCTATGTTCGACCCTGGACTTACTAGGAAACTCAGAGAAATTTACACTTGGATTCCGCTGGGGAAACTTGAGTGCACAATGCTATCCATCAACAAATATCATCCATATTTTCTACACCTCATAAATCTAAGCATCATTGGGCACTTAGGCAAACATCTATTGTGTGTCTCGCTCCATGACACATTTGGAAAACCAACAACAAGTTTTCCCTTTTTTGTCTTTACTAACTGTTTCACAACAGAAACTAAATCAAATACTTCCTTGTGAAGTTCACTTTACCTCATTGGCTGATTTTACATTGACTGAAGCTCTTGTGCCAAACTGTTGAGAGTTGGCAACCATGGTTCCTATCATTTTCATCGCCTAAGTGGGGGTTTTGTTGACTAAGGCTCCTTCTGCAACTGCCTCAATGCTGCTCTTGTCAATTTGCATCAACCTCTCATAGAAATATTGAATCAGCAATTGGTCTGAAAATTGTTGTGGGGGAATTTTCCACAGATCTTCTTCAAAATATCTCAGTACTCATGAAGTGTCTCCCCATCGAACTACATTATATCGTAGATCACCTTTTTTATGCTAGCAACTCAAGATGTTGGGAAAAACTTCTCCAAGAACTACCTCTAGAACTCCTCTAAGGATGTAATACTCTCTGGTGGAAGGATGTAAGGCCACTCCTTAGCGTCTTCTTTCAATGAGAAGGGGAATGCCCTCATGTTGATTTCCTCTTGTGTAACCCCGTTCGGTCTCATGCCATCGCACACGACATAGAATTCCTTCAGATGCTTGTGCGGGTCTTCATTTGGTAGACCAAAAAATGAAGGTAGTAAGTGAATTAAACCAAATTTTAGTTCAAAATTACTTGTTTTTTCAGGATGAGCAATGCAAAGAGGCTGCTAAATGAAATCAAGTGCTGAGAGCTCCCTAGATGTCTTTTTCACGTTCAGCCATGATTGGTGATGTGTTTCAAGGAACACCTTCTTCTTCAAACTTTTCTTCTGGCGTGCCTTCAACATAAATATTTCTTTCAAGCACAGCTTGCTGTCTCCTCCCTCTTCTGATTCTTCGCTCCTCCCGGTAAATTTCTACAAAATATAATAGTCTAGTCCCCTCCGGTGTCGGTCATGCATCAAAAAGAGAAAATGGATTAGCAAGGAATGAACTATAAGCCCCAAAAATTAAGAAATTTGTTGCCGCCCTGACAACGATGCTAAATTTGGTAATGTGCGTTAGGTCGTACCGCACCCCAAATTAATTTTCGTGCCTTACATTACTAAATATAGCAAGGGTAGTACGAAGTCGATCCATAGAGAGCTTATTTAGATTTCTTAACTTCGAAACTTATAGAATGTAATCGAAAGGGGGAGAGGGGAGTTTTGAAGATGGTTAATGTAAGTTGCATGAAAATTGAAATTCACGGAGTGAATTGAGCGAATTTTGTGTAAAAATAATCAATCAAACAAAACACCTAGCTTGGGTCGGTATAGTTTATTCCATTCCCTTTTCAATTCTATCATGGACTTAATCATAAGATTAATGTGAGATTTTCGAATTAAAACTTAGCCTACTCACTTAGAATCCTAATTGGTAGTCCATAAGATCATGTTAATTTAAAGAAATAGCAAGAATCCCCCACTAATTAATAAAGTAACAAGGATTAAGATTAAAGAAAACGCTAAGTCAAATAATTGATTTCATTGTCTAATCAACTATTTGAGAGAGATTTATTTAGATTAGAAAGTAATGCTTATCAAATGGAACCATAATTTGACTTTACAAGCTTACTTAACCATTGCTTCTAGGTGATTAACTACCTAATGGGTACAAATTAGGGCTAATCAAAACAATCAATCACACTAACATAGTTAATTTGTCAAATATCCCATGCGAGATAAATTGAAGAACAAATTAAAGATGAAATCTCATAAAATTCAGAAGAATCTAAGCAGAATAACTACAGAAGTCTCAAGAATGAAGAAGGAATAGAGATAAACTACAAAACCCAAGCTAAGTACTTACCTCTTAGCTATAAATCATGCTCTAAAACCAATAATCAAGCTCTATGATGCTAATAATGGCAAGAAATTATAGTATTCTGTGGAAGGGAGAAGGAAAACGAGCCCAAAAATGGCAAAATGGCATTATGACCTAAGCTTTAGACAAAAATCAATTTATATCAGGCGTCATAGCATTGCAACACTGCACAAGTCATCCAAATTGCCTCCGTCTCAAGTTCAAAGTGTTGCAACGCTGCCCTATTTCTTCATGAAATAGGCAACTTCCATCCCTTAGCATTGCAACGCTCCAGTTAGGCATATTTGTAATTCTCTTGGCCTTCTTTCTTTTTTTTGTGCAATTTAGCTCCTATCTTGGCCATTTTATCATCTTTTCGCTCCACAAATTTTTCGATTGCCAAAGGTAAAAAATCAGGGAGAAAGATAATAGTTCGTCTTTTCAACGACAACATAATAGTTCGGCTTTTCAACGACAACTTCCATAAAGTTGTTGATTGCTACAGTTTGAACCGTTTGATCATGCTGAGATTTGGTCAACCTGTTTGAAATACATAAGATCTTGTTTGAATGATTGAATTGTTGTTTGAAGCTCTGGATTGTCTATAATCATTTTCGAATAGAATATGTAAAACTGGGTGATTTTCATTCTTTTTATCTCTCATATGTTCATATTTTATGTATGAAAGTATTGATGAATTGTGAACCTTTGTATGACTGATTTGGGTTCTTTTTACCCCAATTTTATCATAATAAAATAATTCGACAAGGGTGGACTCCTCACAAGTCTCGTGGTTTTTACTCTTCACATCGAAGGGGTTTTCCGCCTATAATTCGTGCATGCTCTTTGTTTTTAGACTTCCAAAATTTTATGCCGTATTGTTGTCCATTATTGGTTGATTCTTGTTGATTATTAGGTAATTCATTTGTGGTGTTTCAGAGAACAATTATTTAGTTGATTGTTTTGGAGGAGATCCTAGTGGGTTGTTGTTATATTGTTTTGGTCCTATAATCACTAACATAATAAACTAAATTTTTTTACGTGGGTGTTTATTTTTTCTTATATTTATTCCTTTTTTTTAACTTCTAAATGAAAGATTGAAACAACTTCAACAAAGCTACTTGGTATTTTTCCAACCATATTTACAATAAGTCTTTGAGTAGAATCCATACCAAAAGTTTCTTGTGCATCAATACTTGGATAATGGTGACAAATCAAGATAACAACATTTATTATTATAATGAGAAAGTAGAATTTGTTGGAACATAAAGAACATATGAAATAGCAGAAGTGAATGATCGATAACGTTATAATTACATAAAACTAAGAATAAGAATGCATAAAGGTTAGAAAATGCAACCGTTGTAGAATCCACCACATTCTTCCTCTCGATGCTAAATCGACACCATCAACGATAGGTCCTCGCTATTCTCCAATTGAAGAACACGGTGGTGGGACCGTTTTGTTAGTAAAGACAAGGAAAATTCAAATAAGTATTAGATTTTTTTTTTTTTTTTTTTTTTTTTTCATTTGAAAAAGCAAACTATTTAAAGACAAAAATTCATGCAAAAATTCTATTTTGCATGTCTTCTACCTAAAAATCCACTAGCATGTAATCTTTAGGTGTCAAGCTTAGAAAGTGCCACTTCAAAGTCAACTTAGTTAATGCTAATTTTTATATAAATAAAACAAGCTTTTATGAAAAAAAAACATTTTCATAATATAGAAAATAAAAATAAAGTAAAGTTATCACATATTAAGTTATTTTTGACACCTAACTTTGATTAATCACATTAATCAAATTTAGAAAACATTTCTATGCTAATGTTCAAGAATACTCTAAAAAATAATTAATAAATAAATTATTTAATTGTAAATTATATCTCATATAAAATACAATTTTCCCTAATGCCCGAATTTGAATATTTCAAATTCTTATTTCACCTAGTTCTTCAATTTTGTCCATAGTGAGCTAGCAAGGAGACCCGATGGACCTATAAATCATGGGCTCCAACGATTCGAGACTAACTAGTCAAACTCTTTAACCTAGTTAATCAGCATTCGTTAACTAACAGGACTGTCCACTATAACCTATAGTTGCACTCCTCTCACTATAGATATATTATGTGTCCATAACTATGATAATTAAGTCAACCCTTCACAAGTTGTTCGTAATAATGGCTGGGTCAAAAGTTGTTTTACACCCGAGATTACATCTTTTTTCTTAAGTTCCACTAATCCTCTAATGAATAATTGGTTTGTGATCCAATCACTAAATTGAGTCCCTCTTGGGCCAATGAGAGGGTGGAATCCCTTGTTCAAGACCCGGAGTTAGCACTTAATGGAACAACCACTCTACTATCCCTCAAAGTAGGTAGGAGTGAATTCCGTCTTGCACCCTATGTCCCCAGCTATCTACGCGGTCTTACCCCTAAATCGAAAATTTATTGAGTCGGCACTATTGAGTCTACCCTCACTCATGCAAATCTAACAATAATCCTGTATAAACAGGCGTACATAGTTAGCTAAGGATTAAGGTCAAGTGGCCTAGGTCATCGCTTTGAAATAGTCGGTCTTAAACAGTAAACAACATTATAAAGTAAGAGTGACTCAATTCTTGATCCGATCTTAAACGACAAAAAAATTGTAACAATTACAGAGTGGGCCACATCTAATAGTGTTACAAGAATAAGGTACCCTGTCTTATTCATATACTATAGACTATTTTGGCTTTTACTAAACTTGATCTTCTCTTATATCTCCACATAAAGTTCAAGTTTTATATAATAGCTATGGATCTTTATTTTATTGGATTTAGACTTTACAGGTGTAATTCACATATTCGATAATAGTTTTATGGAATAAACGTCAATAACATCTTTATTGATAATGGAATATGTTTAACATGACAAGCTGCGAGTTTTACGACATACAACCCAACAGAATTTAGTTTCATTGTGAAGTTGGTTTTTTTAAACACCAATTTAAATTATTCATGCATCCAAAGATGAATAAAATTTAATTAATTATTTTTATTAAATAAAGTACTAAAGGTCGAGGGGTCAGTAGGTGCACTCACATATCTCGACTAGGTTGATGTTCGTACTTCGTGATGTGAGCTAAGAGTGTATTATAAATAAAGATAGAAGACAAAATTCATGTGAATGAAGATGAATGGTGAATTACTTCGCTGAGTGAGAAGATTGGATGATGCGTCTGTGAGATGCGTTACACTCCATATGATGCGTACATATTTTTTCCTTAGTAAGATTCATATATAAATCTAATCTAGATTCCTGGTAAGTCAAAGGTCGAACACAGGGATTTATGCTAGACTAATGTAGACCTTGCATTGCAATAGATACAAAAGAGTTCTAAATAAATGTTAGAGGAGTTTTATCTACACTAATTTTACTACATGCATACAAGAAGACACAAGAGTTCAAGTGAAACACAAGGTTTAATGAAAGAATGGTGCTAAGTGATAGGGGTATGCATTGATCCAAGTAAGATGAACATGTGTAAGAGTGTGGGTAAAGATGAAGATGAGATGCTTGTTTACAATCCAAATATATGTAGATATGTTAGGTTTCAGTTTGTCTGATTGTTCAACATTTCTTAATGCGAATGCTACATGTTCCTATTTCTAGGGTACATGCGTTGGTTACAGAAAGCAGGGAAAGACAAGTATTTTTTATCTCTAAAGCTATTGTGCGTTCTAACTCGACGTTTCTAGCTATCCTATTCTCTCAAATGGTTTTAGCTGAGACAACTTCAACCAGATGATCAAAATGATTAAAGCTTTAGAAATTAAGCATGCACAAAATCATAAACACGTCGAACACACAATAGAATGTAAGTAAAGGAAAAAGTGATGGATCAAATGCATGATTTTATAAAGAACAAAACTGTCTTTACAGTGGCAACACTTAATCGCATGAGATAATAAATGGAAATGAAGTGAAAAGAAAAGAGTCAAGCCGCAGAGTTGAATCTCTTGTCCTCTTTGGTTTGATCTAAATGTGTGTACAACCAACTTGGTGAAGAAATGAAGAAGAATTCCATCTTGAGCTTGGCCTTCTACAATTCTCCTTGATCAACAATGGCAACAGTTCTTTTCCTCCGGTGTTCTTTTTGTAGCAACAAAACAACTATAATCTAAGTTCTAAAGTTCTCTATCTATATTTTTGTCTCCATCTTCGGTTGCAAGTCTTCCTATTTATAGGTGTTTTTTCTCAGCAACTTGTGATATGACAACATTAATTTCCATGCCCTGGTCAGCTGCCTGCCATTTCAGTTGCTTTTCAGATGTCAACATTTAGATACCCATACTTGCAAGTAGTGATTTGACAGGAACAACACGAGTATATCTTTTCTATGTTGGAATCTTTCAGACACATGTCTTTGTGTTAGCTAAGCGTGCGACATTTAGCAAATTTTATTTGAATTCTTGCGATAAAATGTGCTAGTAACGCAGTTTTATCAAAAAGAATGTTTTTGTAAAGGCTAGTAGTGTTTGAAGAATTCCATGCGTTTTCCTTTAAGACACATGAGTTTTTATCATTAAGAATCCTGATTGTTCCAACTTTTGAGAGACAATAACTTGTATTTCTACAAGTTCTCAGTTGGAACATTCTTAGCGTTCTCATCATACCTTATTCCAAAATAGATGCATCTAGTTAATTATATGATCGGTTTGATAACAATTTGATTTTTAGAAATTGTGTTTGTTTTCAAGAAAAAAAATATTATGGATTTTATATTTTTTAAAGAAAAATTTATAATTCCAAAAACAATGCATTATAATTAATAATACTTATAAAAGGTTATAAACTAATCGAAGTCAGCATTCAATTATTAGGTTTAGTTCAATTTTGGGATACTAAAAGCTTGGATTGATCTCACTTAAAATTAGAGCTATAAAGTGAAAAAAATATATTCTTGATATATACACACGTCTCTGTGTATATGTATATTGAGTGCAATAATTTTGAGGGTGAGTGATCGAACCTCACAATTTATGGGACATTACAAAATGTGGGGTTGGAGATTTATGGAGCACTTAACTTCTTAGTAGATAATACATATGATTTTACATACAGCAAATTGAAGTATATGATCGCATTGAAGACCACGTTATAATTGCAAGATATGTAGTTTGAAGATTGAATAAAATGTAATTAAGTTGTCCAACAATTATACGTAGGTGCATGTGTGCATATATATAGTTTGTAATAATTAAAGAGAGATTAGATTAGGGAAAAAGAGATGATGATTTGGTGAAATTGAGACGATAAATATAATATGAATAAAAATTAGGAAAAAAACATATGATATTTATTAATTGATGATAGAAGGAGAGGACAGAAAAGTATGGATGTAGGATCATGGAGACTGGATAGAGAGAGTATTAGAGTATAGTAGTAGTAGTTGTGGGATTTATAATGGGATTATTTAGTTTAACAAAGCTTGTAAGATCTGCATTCCTAAGGGCCAATAAACGGATCAAAGATTTCACATTCATATCTTTGAGCGATCTAAACACCGTTGATTTTGGCTAACACCCCCACCGTAAGCCTATAGAGTTTGCCATTGGGCAAAATAGAAACACTAACACTCACCACAGTCGTCAACCTGAGCTCAAGTCCCACCACCGCTGCAATCACTCCCAACACAAAATTTGCAATTTGTTGTATAATTGCATCGGCCAAATTCCCAATGGGTTGGAAAATTCCCAAATTCACATTTACATCATGATCTTAATGCTTTTCTTTAATTTCCTTAATTTTTCTTTGGACCAACTCCCTCTACCATTTTTACCTTTAGATACTACTAGACTACTCCTTTATCCTTCAATTTCATCCATTTGCCCATCAACATATTATTTCTCTTGGAATCTAATTCTTAATACTACTATAGTTTTAACAGATAACTTCAAATATATATTTCAATTCAACATGCTAATTAATTCTAATATATATCCCCTTAATTATATATTCTCTCATGCATATCCATCAACTAATTACATATCAAGAACTTCACTCAACTTCATCAAATTGATCATCTCATTATTTATTTAGCTAATTTGTCCTTTCTTTTCTTTTCTACAACTAAACTCAACTTCATCAAATTGATGAAATTGAAAATATATAAATTTTATATCTCTGCTTTTATTAATGTTCTTCGAATCTAATTCATTTTACAACTTTAACAAATCCTAGCTATTATATATCTACTCTTAATCCTTTAATTATATTATTTTCATATATGAAAAACATCTTTGAATAATATTTAGACATAGCTATTTTTCTTAAAAAAAAATATTATACAGATTAATAATTTTATGCACTTACCTATTGGTTGGTTAAATTTTGTGACTAAAATGTTATCTTACATTCTATATTTAAAAAACTATATCATATATTCTATTCAATAATATATCTTATAAAAACCATCCGAAAATATATCTTGTGTTTTTACCATTAGTTTGAATTTTAATTCTCTTCTTTCAAAGATGAAAAAGATAATTAATTTCCCTTGAAGACAATATTAATTAAAAATATAATGAACTAAATACAATTTTAATTAAAAAGTTATGAATTAAATACAATACTAATTAAAAAATTTTAAAATTAAAGACAAAATTAGTGCAATGGATAACGATACATTTTCCAACTTTTAGTTTGTAAATACTATTCCCATTTATTTTTGTATCTTCTCTTTTATTACATTTGTGAAGGAATACTTTTATTTTCTTTAATTTATCGAGGGCTATTTGAATTAAGTATAAAATATTTTTTTTTTGCTAAAAGGTCATTTCCATTTAAATATTTTTTTTTATAAAAAATGTCTTAAATAAAAACACTAATATATTTAACAACTCTTTTTCAAAAGTACTTTTACATACAAGTTTGTTTGTTATATGCTAAGAGCATTTTTATTAATGTCAAATTACTATAAATAACAGCTATAAAATATTATGGACTAATAATTTAAAATAATGGTCATTGGATTGATCGTCTGGGTTATGAAGTATCTTAACTATTAGTATATAAAAAAGCCTTTGAACTATCAAAAGTTTAAAAAATACCCTTAAACTAAAATAAAAAGATTAAAAAGTACCTTTACTGTTAGTATATGAAAAAATAATTGTTGATACTTCTTATTTATTTTTTCTTTTTCTCCTCCACTCTCTTCTTCAATTCCATCCTACATCTTCTTTTTGTTAACTGTAACATTTGTTTATTTAAAAGATGTTAATAAATAAATAAAATTATCAACTTTAGTTAAGATATATAGACTATTATCAGAAGGAAATGAATAATAGAAGCATCAAAAGATTTTAGGATTTAAATATTTTAGAATGTGTTGTATTTTAATAGTTGAGTATTTTCTTATAACCAAATATGTGTGTGTGTATGTATTTGGCTATTTATTTGTCTGTTATATTTTCTGGAGTACTTTTGATTTTGAAATTTCTTAGGTTTTGTGGGATTTCATGTTCTAACTTAAAGTTTTGACTTCTATTTTTGGTTGTTAAGAAAAAAATTGGTGTAAGAATTAGACAAGTAGGACAAAAATGAGAGTATCCACAAGAAAAAAGATGATATTTATTTAATTTATGTCAAATTGGTTCTTTTTGAATTAAGAAAACTTCAAACAAGTTATCACTATTTCAACAGTATGAGCATTTTAAAACTTTTTTTTTCTAAATTTTATATTTACTTTTAAAATGTTGTATTGATGGTTTCTGTTCATATACTAAAAGTAAAGATATTTTGATCAACTTTTAAGTATAAGGGTATTTTTAATACTTTTGAAAGTTTTTGAGTATTTTCGACATAAAACACTAACAATTTTCAACCAAAACTAATGGTAATGATAGGTTTTAACTCTTATTGAAAGTTTGGATATTTTTAAAACTTTTTAAAGTTGTGAGTATTTTTTATACTTTTTTTATATAATTTAATCTATAATCTATTCGAAATTATATCTTATAAAAACCATTCAATATCTTATCTCTTTATAAAGGTTAGAATTTCAATCGAAGTGGATAAATCCATAATTTGTTATTTTATTTATTTTATATATTTATATATATTATGTTTAATTTATTTTAATATTATATTTCATTGGTATCTGTATTCCCATTGTGTTGCTCAAGTTCACAACACGTCATTAGCACGAGCTCCGGTCATTTTCTCCGCTAAAGGTAGGTCATAAAGGTATGTCGATTTTTTTCCTCTTCATTATAATGAATAAATTTAATGTTATTTTGCATACATAATATCTATTAAGCTTCTAATATAAATAAAAAATTTCATTATAGTGTTGCATTAACAAATCTCACAAAATTAGAATTTGTAGCCCTTGATATTAACGACAATAATTATTTATCATGGGTGCTTGATGTCGAAATCCACCTGGATCCTATGAATCTTGGAGAGACTACTAAAGAAGGAATTATGAGATCCAGTCAGGATAAAACAAAAACTATGACTTTCCTTCATCATCATCTCCACGAAGGATTGAAATAGAGTATCTTACAATAAAATATCCTATATCTTGTGGAAAAATTTGAAAGAGAGGTATGATCATAAAAAAATAGTTATTCTTTCTAAAGCTCACTATAAGTGGATGCACTTGAGGCTACAAGATTTCAGATTAGTACGTGATCACATTTTTTAAAATAAGTTTGAAATTGTTTATATTCAAAGAAAAATTACTGATGTTGATATATTAGAGAAGAAATTTTCTACATTTCATGTCTTGAATATGTTCCTGCAGCAGCAATATCAAGAGAAAACTTTTAAACAATATTCTAAATTAATTTAATGTCTTCTCATGGTGAAACAAAATAACGAGTTATTGATGAAAAATCATGAATCTCAACCAACCGAAACGACACCATTCCTTGAAGTGGATGTTGTGAATTTTAATAATAATCGTGGTCGAAGTCGTGGTCATGATCGAGGTCGTAAACGTGGCAGAGGAAGAATAATTATTATTTTCATGGTGGTCGTTTTAGTCATTCAAATTTTGAAAGAACAACACAAAATGATGATCACAAAGGAAAAACCCCACAAGATAAGAGTTCAAAAAGTGTTGAAAATAAATGCTTCCGATACGGAATGACTGAGTATTGGTCACGTACTTGTCATACGTCAAAACAATTAGTTGATCCCTATCAAGCCTCCCTTAAGGAAAAGGAGAAAAATGTGGAAACAAATTTTTCATACCAGGATAATGACATATTTGTGAAGGAACTCTTATCAAAGAGAACCTATGAGCGGATGTACGCTCGATCCAAATTCATTGTGACTGAATTACAAGTATTCACAAACATACAGAACAGGTTATGCATCTTCTAACAAATTACGGCATGCTTTAGAAATTAAATACAAAAGGAACGAGAGACATATCTTTGAAGAACTCTACTTCTATAGACCCTTCAAGACATATGTCCTCTCGTTCCCTTTTTGTATTTAATTTCTAAAGCATGTCGTAATTTTGTTAGAAAATGTATAACTAGTTTGTATGTTTGTGAATGCTTGCAATTCTGTCACAATGAATTTGGATCGTGCTTCCGCTCATAGGTTCTCTTTGATAAGAGTTCCTTCACAAATATTCATTATCCTGGTATAAAAATTTGTTTCCACATTTATTACTCCTTTTCCTTAAGGGAGGCTTGATAGAGATCAACGAAATGTTTTGACATATGACAAGTACATGACCAATACTCAGTCATTCCGTATCGGAAGCATTTATTTTCAACACTTTTTTAACTCTTATCTTGTGGGGTTTTTCCTTTATGATCATCATTTTGTGTTGTTCCTTTGAAATTTGAATGACTAAAACGACCACCACGAAAATAATAATTATTCTTCCTCTGCCACGTTCATGACCTCGATCATGACCACGACTTCGACCACGATTATTATTAAAATTCACAATATCCGCTTCAAGGAATGGTGTCGTTCCGGTTGGTTGAGATTCATGCTTTTTCATTAATAACTCGTTATTTTGTTTTACCATGAGAAGACATTAAATTAATTTAGAATATTGTTTAAAATTTTTCTCTTGATATTGCTGTTGTAGGAGCATATTTGAGACATGAAATGTAGAAAATTTCTTCTCTAATATATCAACGTCAGTAATTTTTCTTTGAATATAAACATTTTCAAACTTATTTTAAAAAATACGATCACGTACTGATCTAAAATCTTATAGCCTCAAGTGCATCCACTCATAGTAAGCTTTAGAAAGAATAACTATTTTTTTTTTTATCATACCTCTCTTTCAAATTTTTCCACAAGATATATGATATTTTATTGTAAGATAATCTATTTTCAATCCTTCGTGGAGATGATGACGAAGGAAAATCATAGTTTTTATTTTATCCTAACTGGATATCATAATTCCTTCTTTAGTAGTCTCTCCAAGACTCATAGGATCCAGGTGGATTTCGACATCAAGCACCCATGACAAATAATTATTGTTGTTAATATCAAGGGTGACAAATTCTAATTTTGTGAGATTTGTTAATACAACATTATCATGAAACTTTGTATTTATATTAGAAGTTTAATAGATATTATATATACAAAATAACATTAAATTTATTAATTATAATGAAGAGGAAAAAAATCGACATACTTTTATAACCTACCTTTAGCGGAGAAAACGACTGGAGCTCGTGCTTATAACGTGTTGTGAACTTGAGCAACACAACGGGAATACAAATACCAATAAAATATAATATTAAAATTTATTAACATAATAAATATAAATATATAAAATTAATAAAATGTTAAATTATGGATTATCCACTTCAAATTGACGAAATGGGATATAAAGATATAAGATATTGAAATGGTTTTTTATAAGATACTAATGTTCAATAGATTCAATAGATTCCAATTAATATAAAAAAGTATAAAAAATACTCACAACTTTAAAAAGTTTTAAAAATATCCAAACTTTCATAATATTAAAACCTATCATTACCATTAGTTTTGTTGAAAAATGTAGTGTTTTATGTCGAAAATACTCAAAACTTTCAAAGTATTAAAAAATACCCTTTTAACTTATAAGTGATCAAATATCTTTACTTTAGTATATGAACAGAAACATCAATACACTCATTTTAAAAGTAAAGTATATAAATTTAGAAAAAAAAGTTTTAAAATACTCATACTGTCGAAATAGTGAAAACGTTGTTTGAAGTTTTCTTAATTCAAAAAGAACCAATTTGACATAAATTAAATAAATATCATCTTTTTTCTTGTGGATACTCTCATTTTTGTCCTACTTGTCTAATTCTTACACCAATTTTTTTCTTAACAACCAAAAATAGAAGTCAAAACTTTAAGTTAGAACATGAAATCCCACAAAACCTAAGAAATTTCAAAATCAAAAGTACTCCAGAAAATATAACAGACAAATAAATAGCCAAATACATACACACACACATATTTGGTTATAAGAAAATACTCAACTATTAAAATACAACACATTCTAAAATATTTAAATCCTAAAATCTTTTGATGCTTCTATTATTCATTTCCTTCTGATAATAGTCTATATATCTTAACTAAAGTTGATAATTTTATTTATTTATTAACATCTTTTAAATAAACAAATGTTACAGTTAACAAAAAGAAGATGTAGGATGGAATTGAAGAAGAGAGTGGAGGAGAAAAAGAAAAAATAAATAAGAAGTATCAACAATTATTTTTTCATATACTAACAGTAAAGGTACTTTTTAATCTTTTTATTTTAGTTTAAGGGTATTTTTTAAACTTTTGATAGTTCAAAGGCTTTTTTATATACTAATAGTTAAGATACTTCATAACCCAGACGATCAATCCAATGACCATTATTTTAAATTATTAGTCCATAATATTTTATAGCTGTTATTTATAGTAATTTGACATTAATAAAAATGCTCTTAGCATATAACAAACAAACTTGTATGTAAAAGTACTTTTGAAAAAGAGTTGTTAAATATATTAGTGTTTTTATTTAAGACATTTTTTATAAAAAAAAATATTTAAATGGAAATGACCTTTTAGCAAAAAAAAAATATTTTATACTTAATTCAAATAGCCCTCGATAAATTAAAGAAAATAAAAGTATTCCTTCACAAATGTAATAAAAGAGAAGATACAAAAATAAATGGGAATAGTATTTACAAACTAAAAGTTGGAAAATGTATCGTTATCCATTGCACTAATTTTGTCTTTAATTTTAAAATTTTTTAATTAGTATTGTATTTAATTCATAACTTTTTAATTAAAATTGTATTTAGTTCATTATATTTTTAATTAATATTGTCTTCAAGGGAAATTAATTATCTTTTTCATCTTTGAAAGAAGAGAATTAAAATTCAAACTAATGGTAAAAACACAAGATATATTTTCGGATGGTTTTTATAAGATATATTATTGAATAGAATATATGATATAGTTTTTTAAATATAGAATGTAAGATAACATTTTAGTCACAAAATTTAACCAACCAATAGGTAAGTGCATAAAATTATTAATCTGTATAATATTTTTTTTTAAGAAAAATAGCTATGTCTAAATATTATTCAAAGATGTTTTTCATATATGAAAATAATATAATTAAAGGATTAAGAGTAGATATATAATAGCTAGGATTTGTTAAAGTTGTAAAATGAATTAGATTCGAAGAACATTAATAAAAGCAGAGATATAAAATTTATATATTTTCAATTTCATCAATTTGATGAAGTTGAGTTTAGTTGTAGAAAAGAAAAGAAAGGACAAATTAGCTAAATAAATAATGAGATGATCAATTTGATGAAGTTGAGTGAAGTTCTTGATATGTAATTAGTTGATGGATATGCATGAGAGAATATATAATTAAGGGGATATATATTAGAATTAATTAGCATGTTGAATTGAAATATATATTTGAAGTTATCTGTTAAAACTATAGTAGTATTAAGAATTAGATTCCAAGAGAAATAATATGTTGATGGGCAAATGGATGAAATTGAAGGATAAAGGAGTAGTCTAGTAGTATCTAAAGGTAAAAATGGTAGAGGGAGTTGGTCCAAAGAAAAATTAAGGAAATTAAAGAAAAGCATTAAGATCATGATGTAAATGTGAATTTGGGAATTTTCCAACCCATTGGGAATTTGGCCGATGCAATTATACAACAAATTGCAAATTTTGTGTTGGGAGTGATTGCAGCGGTGGTGGGACTTGAGCTCAGGTTGACGACTGTGGTGAGTGTTAGTGTTTCTATTTTGCCCAATGGCAAACTCTATAGGCTTACGGTGGGGGTGTTAGCCAAAATCAACGGTGTTTAGATCGCTCAAAGATATGAATGTGAAATCTTTGATCCGTTTATTGGCCCTTAGGAATGCAGATCTTACAAGCTTTGTTAAACTAAATAATCCCATTATAAATCCCACAACTACTACTACTATACTCTAATACTCTCTCTATCCAGTCTCCATGATCCTACATCCATACTTTTCTGTCCTCTCCTTCTATCATCAATTAATAAATATCATATGTTTTTTTCCTAATTTTTATTCATATTATATTTATCGTCTCAATTTCACCAAATCATCATCTCTTTTTCCCTAATCTAATCTCTCTTTAATTATTACAAACTATATATATGCACACATGCACCTACGTATAATTGTTGGACAACTTAATTACATTTTATTCAATCTTCAAACTACATATCTTGCAATTATAACGTGGTCTTCAATGCGATCATATACTTCAATTTGCTGTATGTAAAATCATATGTATTATCTACTAAGAAGTTAAGTGCTCCATAAATCTCCAACCCCACATTTTGTAATGTCCCATAAATTGTGAGGTTCGATCACTCACCCTCAAAATTATTGCACTCAATATACATATACACAGAGACGTGTGTATATATCAAGAATATATTTTTTTCACTTTATAGCTCTAATTTTAAGTGAGATCAATCCAAGCTTTTAGTATCCCAAAATTGAACTAAACCTAATAATTGAATGCTGACTTCGATTAGTTTATAACCTTTTATAAGTATTATTAATTATAATGCATTGTTTTTGGAATTATAAATTTTTCTTTAAAAAATATAAAATCCATAATATTTTTTTTCTTGAAAACAAACACAATTTCTAAAAATCAAATTGTTATCAAACCGATCATATAATTAACTAGATGCATCTATTTTGGAATAAGGTATGATGAGAACGCTAAGAATGTTCCAACTGAGAACTTGTAGAAATACAAGTTATTGTCTCTCAAAAGTTGGAACAATCAGGATTCTTAATGATAAAAACTCATGTGTCTTAAAGGAAAACGCATGGAATTCTTCAAACACTACTAGCCTTTACAAAAACATTCTTTTTGATAAAACTGCGTTACTAGCACATTTTATCGCAAGAATTCAAATAAAATTTGCTAAATGTCGCACGCTTAGCTAACACAAAGACATGTGTCTGAAAGATTCCAACATAGAAAAGATATACTCGTGTTGTTCCTGTCAAATCACTACTTGCAAGTATGGGTATCTAAATGTTGACATCTGAAAAGCAACTGAAATGGCAGGCAGCTGACCAGGGCATGGAAATTAATGTTGTCATATCACAAGTTGCTGAGAAAAAACACCTATAAATAGGAAGACTTGCAACCGAAGATGGAGACAAAAATATAGATAGAGAACTTTAGAACTTAGATTATAGTTGTTTTGTTGCTACAAAAAGAACACCGGAGGAAAAGAACTGTTGCCATTGTTGATCAAGGAGAATTGTAGAAGGCCAAGCTCAAGATGGAATTCTTCTTCATTTCTTCACCAAGTTGGTTGTACACACATTTAGATCAAACCAAAGAGGACAAGAGATTCAACTCTGCGGCTTGACTCTTTTCTTTTCACTTCATTTCCATTTATTATCTCATGCGATTAAGTGTTGCCACTGTAAAGACAGTTTTGTTCTTTATAAAATCATGCATTTGATCCATCACTTTTTCCTTTACTTACATTCTATTGTGTGTTCGACGTGTTTATGATTTTGTGCATGCTTAATTTCTAAAGCTTTAATCATTTTGATCATCTGGTTGAAGTTGTCTCAGCTAAAACCATTTGAGAGAATAGGATAGCTAGAAACGTCGAGTTAGAACGCACAATAGCTTTAGAGATAAAAAATACTTGTCTTTCCCTGCTTTCTGTAACCAACGCATGTACCCTAGAAATAGGAACATGTAGCATTCGCATTAAGAAATGTTGAACAATCAGACAAACTGAAACCTAACATATCTACATATATTTGGATTGTAAACAAGCATCTCATCTTCATCTTTACCCACACTCTTACACATGTTCATCTTACTTGGATCAATGCATACCCCTATCACTTAGCACCATTCTTTCATTAAACCTTGTGTTTCACTTGAACTCTTGTGTCTTCTTGTATGCATGTAGTAAAATTAGTGTAGATAAAACTCCTCTAACATTTATTTAGAACTCTTTTGTATCTATTGCAATGCAAGGTCTACATTAGTCTAGCATAAATCCCTGTGTTCGACCTTTGACTTACCAGGAATCTAGATTAGATTTATATATGAATCTTACTAAGGAAAAAATATGTACGCATCATATGGAGTGTAACGCATCTCACAGACGCATCATCCAATCTTCTCACTCAGCGAAGTAATTCACCATTCATCTTCATTCACATGAATTTTGTCTTCTATCTTTATTTATAATACACTCTTAGCTCACATCACGAAGTACGAACATCAACCTAGTCGAGATATGTGAGTGCACCTACTGACCCCTCGACCTTTAGTACTTTATTTAATAAAAATAATTAATTAAATTTTATTCATCTTTGGATGCATGAATAATTTAAATTGGTGTTTAAAAAAACCAACTTCACAATGAAACTAAATTCTGTTGGGTTGTATGTCGTAAAACTCGCAGCTTGTCATGTTAAACATATTCCATTATCAATAAAGATGTTATTGACGTTTATTCCATAAAACTATTATCGAATATGTGAATTACACCTGTAAAGTCTAAATCCAATAAAATAAAGATCCATAGCTATTATATAAAACTTGAACTTTATGTGGAGATATAAGAGAAGATCAAGTTTAGTAAAAGCCAAAATAGTCTATAGTATATGAATAAGACAGGGTACCTTATTCTTGTAACACTATTAGATGTGGCCCACTCTGTAATTGTTACAATTTTTTTGTCGTTTAAGATCGGATCAAGAATTGAGTCACTCTTACTTTATAATGTTGTTTACTGTTTAAGACCGACTATTTCAAAGCGATGACCTAGGCCACTTGACCTTAATCCTTAGCTAACTATGTACGCCTGTTTATACAGGATTATTGTTAGATTTGCATGAGTGAGGGTAGACTCAATAGTGCCGACTCAATAAATTTTCGATTTAGGGGTAAGACCGCGTAGATAGCTGGGGACATAGGGTGCAAGACGGAATTCACTCCTACCTACTTTGAGGGATAGTAGAGTGGTTGTTCCATTAAGTGCTAACTCCGGGTCTTGAACAAGGGATTCCACCCTCTCATTGGCCCAAGAGGGACTCAATTTAGTGATTGGATCACAAACCAATTATTCATTAGAGGATTAGTGGAACTTAAGAAAAAAGATGTAATCTCGGGTGTAAAACAACTTTTGACCCAGCCATTATTACGAACAACTTGTGAAGGGTTGACTTAATTATCATAGTTATGGACACATAATATATCTATAGTGAGAGGAGTGCAACTATAGGTTATAGTGGACAGTCCTGTTAGTTAACGAATGCTGATTAACTAGGTTAAAGAGTTTGACTAGTTAGTCTCGAATCGTTGGAGCCCATGATTTATAGGTCCATCGGGTCTCCTTGCTAGCTCACTATGGACAAAATTGAAGAACTAGGTGAAATAAGAATTTGAAATATTCAAATTCGGGCATTAGGGAAAATTGTATTTTATATGAGATATAATTTACAATTAAATAATTTATTTATTAATTATTTTTTAGAGTATTCTTGAACATTAGCATAGAAATGTTTTCTAAATTTGATTAATGTGATTAATCAAAGTTAGGTGTCAAAAATAACTTAATATGTGATAACTTTACTTTATTTTTATTTTCTATATTATGAAAATGTTTTTTTTTCATAAAAGCTTGTTTTATTTATATAAAAATTAGCATTAACTAAGTTGACTTTGAAGTGGCACTTTCTAAGCTTGACACCTAAAGATTACATGCTAGTGGATTTTTAGGTAGAAGACATGCAAAATAGAATTTTTGCATGAATTTTTGTCTTTAAATAGTTTGCTTTTTCAAATGTAAAAAAAAAAAAAAAAAAAAAAAAATCTAATACTTATTTGAATTTTCCTTGTCTTTACTAACAAAACGGTCCCACCACCGTGTTCT